>NW_027650034.1:0-45000 GCF_965287045.1 Carcharhinus amblyrhynchos | reverse complement strand
CACAGAGACAGAGAGAGCGACACAGAGACAGAGAGAGAGAGCGACACAGAGACAGAGAGAGAGAGCGACACAGAGACAGAGAGAGAGAGCGACACAGAGACAGAGAGAGCGACACAGAGACAGAGAGAGAGAGCGACACAGAGACAGAGAGAGAGAGCGACACAGAGACAGAGAGAGAGAGCGACACAGAGACAGAGAGAGAGAGCGACACAGAGACAGAGAGAGAGAGCGACACAGAGACAGAGAGAGAGAGCGACACAGAGACAGAGAGAGAGAGCGACACAGAGACAGAGAGAGAGAGCGACACAGAGACAGAGAGAGAGAGCGACACAGAGACAGAGAGAGAGAGCGACACAGAGACAGAGAGAGAGAGCGACACAGAGACAGAGAGAGAGAGCGACACAGAGACAGAGAGAGAGAGCGACACAGAGACAGAGAGAGAGAGAGCGACACAGAGACAGAGAGAGAGAGCGACACAGAGACAGAGAGAGAGAGCGACACAGAGACAGAGAGAGAGAGCGACACAGAGACAGAGAGAGAGAGCGACACAGAGACAGAGACAGAGAGCGACACAGAGACAGAGAGAGAGTGAGATACGTAGAGAGAGAGAGTGACACAGAGAAAGACAGAGAGAGTGATACATAGAGAGAGAGAGTGACAGAGAGACAGAGAGTGATACATAGAGAGAGTGACACAGAGAGAGAGAGAGTGACAGAGAGAGAGAGATCTTGCTTCTTTCAGAACCAGGTAATAACTGCTTGTTGTGTTAAAAATGAAAGAGTAATGATATTTTCCCTGCAAGCTTAGCTCCTCCCATTGAGCACATGTCCATGTCAATGAACCCAATCAAATCTCCAGTCTGAAACCGTGCCCCTGGAGCAGGGCCCAAATAAACACAAATGCATTAACTCAGCTTAAAACAAAGACTCCAGGTCGAAAGTGAGTTCTTAACCTGTCCTTCCAGTGATTCGTTTTAAAAGCTTTCTGAGACAAATTGGGACCTTGCAAAACAGGTCTGAATTCGAAACATATCCCGTAAGGAAGCATGACGTACATATATTTCTTAAAGGAATATCATTACTGATGTATTGTGAATCTTCAGCCTTACTCGCTGAATGTCTCCTGCTCCCTGCCCACCCCCACCCCTCAATCGGGTTTCGGCACTGTGCCACTCTACTTACGGTCCACATTGCTGCTGGGCGCAGAGGGTGCCATGCCCCGATTCTGGATCTGGTAGACGGGCTGAGTGGGCCGCTGGAACTCCTTCTCAGCCTTGCCCGAGGCAGTGGGAGCCTGGGATACTCCGTCGCCAGTAGCAGAGGGCTTCCCCTCCTCCCGGGCTTTCATCAGCACAATGGGCTTCTCCGTGGGGTTGCCAGCGGGCGCAGGTGGGGTGGCCACTGCCTTGTTACCCTGTCACGCGGGGGAGGGGGTGGAAACAGAGAGTCACAACATCAGAGAGAGAGGGAGGGGAAATGAGATGTTCCGATTAAACTCCACCCCCCCCACCCCTAAACTCCCAAAACAACAGCTCTCAAGACCAAAGCAATTCAGCAAAGGTCCATCGAAACTCAGGGAGTTTCATTCACAATCCCTCTCCACTCAGAGTCAGGGGAAAGAGACTTCCAATCTCCATTCCAAAACCTCCAATCCCCATAATCCACTCTGGAAAATACTGAGGGAGTGCCGCACTGTCAGAGGGTCAGTGCTGAGGGAGTGCCGCACTGTCAGAGGGTCAGTGCTGAGGGAGTGCCGCACTGTCAGAGGGTCAGTGCTGAGGGAGTGCCGCACTGTCAGAGGGTCAGTGCTGAGGGAGTGCCGCACTGTCAGAGGGTCAGTGCTGAGGGAGCGCCGCACTGTCAGAGGGTCAGTGCTGAGGGAGCGCCGCACTGTCAGAGGGTCAGTGCTGAGGGAGCGCCGCACTGTCAGAGGGTCAGTGCTGAGGGAGTGCCGCACTGTCAGAGGGTCAGTGCTGAGGGAGTGCCGCACTGTCAGAGGGTCAGTGCTGAGGGAGTGCCGCACTGTCAGAGGGTCAGTGCTGAGGGAGTGCCGCACTGTCAGAGGGTCAGTGCTGAGGGAGTGCCGCACTGTCAGAGGGTCAGTGCTGAGGGAGTGCCGCACTGTCAGAGGGTCAGTGCTGAGGGAGTGCCGCACTGTCAGAGGGTCAGTGCTGAGGGAGTGCCGCACTGTCAGAGGGTCAGTGCTGAGGGAGTGCCGCACTGTCAGAGGGTCAGTGCTGAGGGAGTGCCGCACTGTCAGAGGGTCAGTGCTGAGGGAGTGCCGCACTGTCAGAGGGTCAGTGCTGAGGGAGTGCCGCACTGTCAGAGGGTCAGTGCTGAGGGAGTGCCGCACTGTCAGAGGGTCAGTGCTGAGGGAGTGCCGCACTGTCAGAGGGTCAGTGCTGAGGGAGTGCCGCACTGTCAGAGGGTCAGTGCTGAGGGAGTGCCGCACCGTCAGAGGGTCAGTGCTGAGGGAGTGCCGCACCGTCAGAGGGTCAGTGCTGAGGGAGTGCCGCACCGTCAGAGGGTCAGTGCTGAGGGAGTGCCGCACCGTCAGAGGGTCAGCGCTGAGGGAGTGCCGCACCGTCAGAGGGTCAGCGCTGAGGGAGTGCCGCACCGTCAGAGGGTCAGCGCTGAGGGAGTGCCGCACCGTCAGAGGGTCAGCGCTGAGGGAGTGCCGCACCGTCAGAGGGTCAGTGCTGAGGGAGTGCCGCACTGTCAGAGGGTCAGTACTGAGGGAGTGCCGCACTGTCAGAGGGTCAGTGCCGAGGGAGTGGGCCGGCGGGGGGAGTTTCCCCACATAGCCAGGGGCCAATGTTATTTGGTTAATTAATAACTAACAAAAAATGATGATCTGGGTCATTATCACAGTGCTAGTTTGGGATCTTGCTATGCGCAAATTAGCTGCCACCTTTCTGACATCATAGATCTGATCTCACTTCGAAAGCCAGTCAGTGATTGGCTGGGAAAGAGGCTGGGACACCCCGAGAGAGGGGGTGGGGGTGTGTAGGGAAATGTAAATTCTCTGTGTCTCTGTAGCTGTGTTACTCAGCACCGGACACAGTTGCCCAGCCCATCAGGCTAGCCCCTGACCCAGGGGTCCCCGGGTCTCTGAGCAGCACGGTGAGACCACACACCCCCAGGATCACAGCACTGAGAGTGACCCTGCTAACCTGCTCCTCGCCAGGGACCCCCGGGTCTCTGAGCAGCAAGGCAAGACTGTACCCCCCTGAGAACACAGCACTGAGAGTGACCCTGGTAACCAGTCCCCCTCTGAGGGGGCCCCTGTGTCTCTGTGCAGTACGACAAGACTGTACCCCCCTGGGGACCCAGCACAGAGAGTGACCCTGATAACCAGCCCCTTCCCGCGGGGCCTCAGGTCTCTGAGCGGCACGGCAAGACTGTACCTCCCCGGGAACGCAGTACAGAGAGTGACCCTGATAACCAGCCCCTCCTGAGGGGGCCTGGGGTCTCTGCGCAGTATGACAAGACTGTACCTCCCCGGGAACGCAGTACAGAGAGTGACCTTGATAACCAGCCCCTCCTGAGGGGGCCTGGGGTCTCTGCGCAGTATGACAAGACTGTACCTCCCTGGGAACACAGCACAGAGAGTGACCCTGGTAACCAGCCCCTCCCTGCGGGGCCTCAGGTCTCTGAGCGGCACGGCAAGACTGCGCTCTTACCCGCTCAGCGGGAGGCTTGGCGAGGATGATCGGTGTCTTCTGCATCTTGGTTCTTACTGGTTCCTCACGGCCATGCTGGAAGTAAAGCAGCAGCTGTTAGAGACTTGCCGAGGTCAATCAGGCTTGCCAGTATCTACATGGTAGGTCAGTCCGAGGGCACTGCACCAACATTACAGGATGGCTCACTGATCCTCTTCAATCTGTGTCCCCTTTGGTTACAGAGCCTCCAGTCACCGGAAACACTTTCTCCTCATTCACTCCATCCAACCCCCTCGATTCAGTCACCTCCTTACCCTTTGTTAGGGTACCAGATCAGAAACCCCAAGGCTTATCACAAAGACAGACTAGACTCCAACTATTTGCACATTTGGAATTAATGTAAGGCTTCACTCCAGGTACGATTCTACTGATACAATCAGGAGTGTTCATCAAAGCAAACATTATTTAACAACAGTTTAACAATAACAAATGAATTAGCTTAACTTTTAACAATTGAATAATACCTAACCATGACAGGATATAATTCTTAACTGATAACGTATCATTACGCATCCTAGTCAAGCAATATTTCTCTCATAGAAACCCATCTTTAAAATTAGTTAGGGAAACACAGGATTACTTGCTTTGACTTAGGTTAACAGTCTTGGGGCTTTCAGAAAGTCTCTCTCTCATGAAATGGCTAGAGAGAGACACTTCTTTCTTCCACCCACTCCAGGCAGCAACTGCTCTTCATTTTGAAATGAAAATGAAACATTTCTTCTCCCCCACGCAAGCTTAGCTCCTCCAGTTACCCACATGACTCTCTCCCTGTCAATCAACCAAAACAAAAACCTTATGTGACACTTCAGATCTTGTCTGAAATCCCAGGAGAATGCAAGTGAACAACAGCCTTCTGCTAAATAAACACTCACATGGCTAAAACAAGTCAATATCCAGTTTTCCAGACACACCGATTCTCTGTAGAAAAACACTGCATCTTAAAGCAGTATTCACTTTCAGCGTAAAAAATATCAAAATAGCCCAGTATCATCACACCTTCTCTGTTCCATCTGGGGGTGAGTTGTCCGTCCGAGCCTCCATCTTCTGAATTACAAGCAAACGCTCAACCATTAATAGTTTGTTAACAATCGAACATTCTAACCCCAAAGTCAAATTGAAATAGTTTGTCCTCACACACATGCTTCAAGAGACAATTATCCGAATTTGAATCTTGTAAAGGTTATAGTTAATGATCGTTCAAAAGTTTAATTCAAAGGGATAAAACATGACAGGAAAGCTCCAAGCCATGGTTTGCTCCTCTTGCTCCATGTGGGAGGCTGGGGACAGTTCCGGTCCCCTGGGTCAGCATCTGTGCAGGAAATGTCTCCAGCTACACCTCCTGGAAGGACAAGTTTCCGAGCTGGAGCAGCGGCTGGAGACACTGTGGAACAACCGCGAGTCGGAGAGTATCGTGGATAGCACATATAGAGAGGCGGTCACGCCACAGGCTCAGACTCCACAGTAGGAAGGGAATAGGTGATCACCAAACAGAGGGAGTGCTGCTCACGGGAATGCAGTGAAGGTTTACTGATTCTGACGATGGTGGGGCTGATATACGAGGAGAGATTGACTAGGTTAGGATTGTTTTCACTGGAGTTCAGACAAATGAGGGGGGAATCTCGTAGAGACTTATAAAATTCTAACAGGACTAGACAGGGATAGATGCAGGGAGGATGTTCTCGATGGTGGGGGGAACCAGAACCAGGGGTCACAGTCTGAGGATTCAGGGTAGACCATTGAGGACGGAGGTGACGAGACATTTCTTCACCCAGAGAGTGGTGAGCCTGTGGAGTTCAATACCACATTCAAGAGGCAGCTGGATATAGCACTTGGGGCGAATGGGATCAAAGGTTATGGGGAGAAAGCAGGATTAGGCTATTGAGTTGGACCATCAGCCATGATCATAATGAATGGTAGACCAGGCTCGAAGGGCCAAATGGCCTTGACAATTTCTAAGGTTCGGCGCTCTGCGTTCGGCTGGGTTTGATAATAATCAAGTCAACTCCGGATAGAAGATTTATACCTTTATTCTTTTATAACGTCGGAGCTAGTTTTCCTTAGGGTGGGCAGGCATCAGTAGTCCCGCACACCCAGGCAAAACTAGCTTTGTTCTACTCTTTCCAAACACTTATCCCAGTCTGTAGGCGGGCTTCCAGAGTATTAGCCTGTTACAACTTGTCCCTGTCTCTTTCACACCAACAGAGCGGAAGTATAGCTGCATGCACAGTTCATAATGTTCTGAAAACCAATCAACTCTATACACACATTGCAATAAATCCTTACACGACAATTAAAACACTTGGTACTAGGTACAGCTTGACTACAGAGTGTGATTACGTGCAGGACAGCATGTTCACAGCATGAGATTACAAACTATACAAAAACCTTATGGCTTTTATATTCTCAGCCTCCTCCTGCTCCTAACTTCTGTATTCCTATTTAAAGCCATATTTATTTCATAAATGTGACATAGGAATGACCAAGTGTCTGAAATAAGCTAAAGGAGAAGGTTAGATAAAGGTCAAAAGGATTCTGACTGTCTGAACATTTCAATGAAGCAACTTCTTGAGTTAAGAAGGTATTTGTTTACCTCTGTTTCAGTTTTGTTTGTAGTGAATCCTTCAACTCGCACGGAGAAACTCAATAACCCCTGGAATGGTACAGAAACAGGACAATTAGCATTCGAGGGTCAGTTAGCAAGGCCCAAATGCCACTAGCCTTAACCAAGCTTCACGATTTTAGGTGTCACCAACAACCTGTCCTGGCCCTCCCATGCCGGTACTATAGTTAAGAAAGCCCCACCAATGTCTCTACTTTCTCAGGAGGTTAAGGCAATTTGACATGTCAGCTACGACTCTCACCAACTTTTACAGATGGATTATAGAAAACATTCTTTCTGGTTGTATCACAGCTTGGTATGGGCCCCTGCTCTGCCCAAGACTGCAAGAACTACACAAAGGGTTATGAATGTAGCCCAGTCCATCACGCAAACCAGCCTCCCATCCATTGACTCTGTCTACACTTCCCGCTGCCTCAGCAAAACAGCCAACATAATTAAGGACCCCACGTATCCCGGACATTCTTTCTTCCAGCTTCTTCCATCGGGAAAAAAAACACAAGACATCTGAGGACACATACAAATCAACTGAAGAACAATTTCTTTCCTGCTGCCATCAGAGTTTTGAATGGACCCACCTTATATTAGGGCATAGGTTTAAAGTGCGAGGGGCAAGATTTAAAGGAGATGTATGAGGCAGATTTTTTACACAGAGAATAGTGGGTGCCTGGAGAGGTAGTGGAAGCAGATTTGATAGTGACTTTCAAGGGGCGTCTTGACAAATACATGAATAGGATGGGAATAGAGGGATATGGTCCCCGGAAATGTCAGGGGTTTTAGTTCAGTCGGGCAGCAAGGTCAGTACAGGCTTGGAGGGCTGAAGGGCCTGTTCCTGTGCTGTAATTTTCTTTGTTCTCTGCATCCTAGCTATGACTGTAACACTACATTCTGCACCTTCTCCTTTGCTTCTCTATGAACAGTATGCTTTGTCTGTATATCGTGCAAGAAACAATACTTTTCACTGTATCCCAAAATACGTGACAATAAAAAATCAAATCAAATCCAGTAATGGTAGCTCTCCCATCAGAGTCCCTCTAATCCCCTAACCCTCCCATCGAAGAGCATCCTCTAATCCCCTAACCCTCCCATCGAAGGCCATTCCTCTAATCCCCTAACCCTCCCATCGAAGAGCATCCCTCTAATCCCCTAACCCTCCCATCGAAGGCCATTCCTCTAATCCCCTAACCCTCCCATCGAAGAGCATCCCTCTAATCCCCTAACCCTCCCATCAGAGTCCCTCTAATCCCCTAACCCTCCCATCAAAGAGCATCCCTCTAATCTCCTAACCCTCCCATCGAAGAGCATCCCTCTAATCCCCTAACCCTCCCATCAAAGAGCATCCCTCTAATCCCCAACCCTCCCATCGAAGAGCATCCCTCTAATCCCCTAACCCTCCCATCAAAGACCATCCCTCTAATCCCCTAATCCTCCCATCGAAGAGCATCCCTCTAATCCCCTAACCCTCCCATCAAAGAGCATCCCTCTAATCCCCTAACCCTCCCATCAAAGAGCATCCCTCTAATCCCCTAACCCTCCCATCAAAGAGCATCCCTCTAATCCCCTAACCCTCCCATCGAAGGCCATCCCTCTAATCCCCTAACCCTCCCATCAAAGAGCATCCCTCTAATCCCCTAACCCTCCCATCGAAGGCCATCCCTCTAATCCCCTAACCCTCCCATCAAAGAGCATCCCTCTAATCCCCTAACCCTCCCATCAGAGTCCCTCTAATCCCCTAACCCTCCCATCAAAGAGCATCCCTCTAATCCCCTAACCCTCCCATCAAAGACCATCCCTCTAATCTCCTAACCCTCCCATCAAAGACCATCCCTCTAATCCCCTAACCCTCCCATCACAGACCATCCCTCTAACCCTAACTCTCCCATCACAGACAAAGAACAAAAGCTTGTCTTACCAAATAAACCTGTTGGACTTTAACCTGGTGTTGTGAGACTTCTTACTGTTCTTTGACTGAGCCACTTCTGTATCCACCTTGCCAGATCACCTCTGATTCCGTGTGACTTCACCTTCTGCACCAGTCTCCCATGAAGGACCTTGTCAACGACCATCCCTCTAATTCCCTAACTCTCTCATCAAAGACCTCCCATTCACAAAATTAAGCTTGTAAACACACTATGGCGGCTCGATATCTGAGGTTGTCTATTGAAGATAATTTGAGATGTAAATCTTAAATACATCATCCCAAAATGAGATAACAAATCAGATCCACTCAAGCACCCAGTAAAAATCCGCTAAATCAGCAAATCTGAATTAACATTAAGGTGGGATAGTTACATCTCCACAAGATTTATTTTTTAAGAACATTCTCTCTGGTTTGAGATATAAGGAGGCTGGATAGACTGGGACTTTTTTCTCTGGAGCGTAGGGGGCTTAGGGGTGATCTTATAGAGGTCTATAAAATAATGAGGGACACAGATCAGTTAGATAATCAATATCTTTTCCCAAAGGTAGGGGAGTCTCAAACTAAAGGGTATAGGTTTAAGATGAGAGGGGAGAGATAGAAAAGGGTCCAGAGGGGCAATTTTTTCACACAGAGGGTGGTGAGTGTCTGGAACAAGCTGCCAGAGGCAGTGGTAGAGGCGGGCACAATTTTGTCTTTTAAAAAGCATTTAGACAGTTACATGGGTAAGATGGGTATAGAGGGATATGGGCCAAATGTGGGCAATTGGGACTAGCTTAGTGGTTAAGAAAAGAGGGTGGCATGGACAAGTTGGGCTGAAGGGCCTGTTTCCATGCTGTAAACCTTGAGGACTCTTGACCCGAATTTCAGAATATCTGTTCTGTGCACAGAACAAACACAGTATTTACATGGCTGGGTCCAGTTCTGGTCAGTGGTGACCCCCAGGATGCTGACAGTGGGGGATTCAGTGATGGTGAAACCATTAACTGTCAAGGGGTGAGGGTTGGGTTCTCTCTTATTGGAGATGGTCAATGCTTGGCACTGGTGTGGTCCCAGTGTTACTGCCAATGTCAGCCCATGCTGAAGGAGGCATTGACTGCACCCCACCCACCCCCACCCCGCCTCTCTATTGAGGCAATAGTGAACCACAGTGTGACAGACTGATAGGAACTGCCAAACCCCCCCACCATAGGTAAAGGACACCCAGGTTAATGTGGGACTGAAGTCACATGCAGATCAACTGGGTAAGAACAGCAGGTTTTCTTCCCTTAAGGGACATTAGTGAACCAGCTTTTTAACAACAATCCCACACCTTCACATCTCCTTCTCTGGGACTGTGAAGAGGATGTTTTATGGTAAAGCTTACAGCTCTCTCAAACTGACGAAAAAATGTATATCACTGACATCTGCTGGCTGAAGCTGAGAGGTGCAGCAATCTGGGCCTCACCAACTCTCAGATTCCCTTTCAGAGAGGGAGAGAACATGAGAGGGGGCATGGGCCAGAGCAATGGAGAGGTTTAGGAAGGGAATTCCAGAGTTTAGAGCCTCCCAGGCAGCTGAAGGCACGGCTGCCAATGGCAGAGCGATGGGAATCGGGGGATACGCAAGAGGCCAGAATTGGAGGGGCGCAGAAATCTTGGAGGGTTGGTGGAGGTTACAGAGATAGGGAGGGGTGTAGGGGCTAGAGGAGGTTACAGAGATAGGGAGGGGTGTAGGGGCTGGAGGAGGTTACAGAGATAGGAAAGGTTATCTCTGTAACCTCCTCCAGCCCCTACACCCCTCCCTATCTCTGTAACCTCCTCCAGCCCCTACACCGCTCCCTATCTCTGTAACCTCCTCCAGCCCCTACATCCCTCCCTATCTCTGTAACCTCCTCCAGCCCCTACACCGCTCCCTACCTCTGTAACCTCCTCCAGCCCCTACACCGCTCCCTACCTCTGTAACCTCCTCCAGCCCCTACAACTCTAGAAGCTTCACAGGAACGATTATCAAACAGCACATAACCCCCAAATTACAAAGAGATCTGAGGGACAGGAGAGCATGAAGCGATAGATATCGGAGGATTGGTGGATTAGAAACAGTTACATGCTGCGATGGACTTGAAGACCAATATTAGGAATATATACATGAGTTAAAAAATCTATTCAGACAGGCAATGACCTAGTGGTACAATTGCCAGACTCTTAATCCAGAAACACAGCTAATGTTCTGGGGACCTGGTTTCAAATCCCCCCATGTCAGGTGGTGGAATTCAAATTCAATAAAAAATTTCTAGCATTAAGAATCTACTGATGACCATAAAACTGTTGTCAATTGTTGAAAAAACTCATCTGGTTCACCAATGTCCTTTAGGGAAGGAACTTTGCCGTCCTTACCCTGACCTGGCCTACATGTGACTCCAGAGCCACAGCAATGTGGTTGACTCCCAACTACCCTCAGGCAACTAGGGATGGGCAATAAATGGTGGCCAGTCAGTGACACCCATGTCCCACAAATGAATTAAAAAAGTATCACTTGTCAAGTTAGTTAATTCCCAAAAACCTTTTATAAATGATTGGTTAGATCCCACCTGGTATCCAATTCTGAGTGCCACACGCTTCTGGAAGGATGTTAAGGCCTTGGAGAGGGTTGTGGGGGAGATTTACTGGAATGTTTCCAGGGATGAGGGACTTCAGTTCACATGGAGAGACTAGGATCGTTCTCCTCAGGGCAGAGGAGGTTAAGGGGGAGATTGAATTAAGGCGTTCAAAATCACAAGGGAGGGGTTTTGGATGGAGTGAATGAGGAGAAAATGATGGGTTTTTGATAAGCGAGGGGATTAAGGGTTATGGGGAGAGGGCGGGAATGTGGAACTGACAGATCAGCCATGATCTTATTGAATGGCGGGGCAGGCTCAAAGGGCTGGATGGCCTACTCCTGCTCCTATTTCTTATGTAACCAGAGGGGACACAGATTGAAGAGATTTGGTGAGGCATCCTGTTCTTTTAGTGTTGGGGGAGGAGAAAGGAGAATTTTATTTTTTGACACAGTGGGTTGTTGTGATCTGAAGTTTATTCATAAATAAGCTTACATTAACACTGCAATGAAGTTACTGTGAAAGGTGCTGTCTGAAAGGGCAGTGGAAGCAGATTCAAACTGAACTTTCAAAAGGGGCAACTGGAGAAATACTGGAAGGGGGAAATTTACAGCGGTACGAGGGAGATCTTTTAAAGAGCTGCTTGAGGCATGATGGGCCAAATGGCCTTCCTGTGTTGTACAATTCAGTCTGTTACAGTTAATTATCCCACTTACAATGTGCTTATTACCTCAGAAAATTCACAACATCAGTCCCCCTGTAACCAGCAACAAACCTGAACAGCGGCTTCCTGGAACTAGTATAACTGGTGTCCAACATACAGAATAACTAACTGCCGTGTGGTATCTATGAATTAGTATAAGCAGCAGGGTTGCAGCATCTTAGAACTAGTATAACTAGCAAGAGCAGAGTCTCATAAGACAAATATAGAGCACGTTATCATCTGACTAGTATAACCAGCAATCCAGTATGCTAGAACTAGTTATGGTATCCCAAAATTAGTGTAAACAGGAGCATGATGTCCTATAACTAGCATAACTACTAGTAAAGCAGCACCCAGAACAAGTATAACCAGGGGCACAATATCCTAGAACCTGTCAATGTAAGAATGTGGCAGACCGTAACTAGAAGGAATCTACCACAATTAACTAGTTTAACTAGGAGCACACAGTGTTATAACTAGCAGAGAATCAGCGTACGGTAACTATTATCAGCAGTAGAGAGGCAGTATACTAACCAGCAGACTATAACTAGTATAACCAGCAGGGCCGCGGCAGGCTATAACTAGTATAACCAGCAGGGCCGCGGCAGGCTATAACTAGTATAACCAGCAGGGCCGCGGCAGGCTATAACTAGTATAACCAGCAGGGCCGCGGCAGGCTATAACTAGTATAACCAGCAGGGCCGCGGCAGGCTATAACTAGTATAACCAGCAGTGTGTATCCCACACTCACAATGAACTTCTCTCAGCCTCTTCCTGCTCCAGTCGCCCGGACACCTGAAAGCGGCGCACCAGCCCCTCAAAGACTGTGTCACCACAAACCCGTCCGATAGGAGAGCCGAGGCCTCGACAGGGGTTCCAGGACCAAACAGGCTGTATCCCCAATGTTGACATATAGGCAATACACACACACATACAGTCAATATATATACACACACAATCAATATACACATACAGTCAATATATATACACACACAATCAATATACACATACAGTCAATATATATACACACGCAATCAATATACACATACAGTCAATATATATACACACGCAATCAATATACACACACATACAGTCAATATATATACACACGCAATCAATATACACATACAGTCAATATATATACACACACAATCAATACACACATACAGTCAATATATATACACACGCAATCAATATACACATACAGTCAATATATATACACACGCAATCAATACACACATACAGTCAATATATATACACACGCAATCAATATACACATACAGTCAATATATATACACACGCAATCAATATACACATACAGTCAATATATATACACACACAATCAATACACACATACAGTCAATATATACACACACAATCAATACACACACACATACAGTCAATATATACACACGCAATCAATATACACACACACACATACAGTCAATATATACACACACAATCAATATATACACACACATACAGTCAATATATATACACGCAATCAATATATACACACACATACACTCAATATATATACACGCAATCAATATACACACACATACGTCAATATATACACACAATCAATATACATACACACATACAGTCAATATATACACACACAATCAATACACACAGACAATATATACACATACAATCAATACACACATACAGACAATATATACACACACAATCAATACACACAGACAATATATACACATACAATCAATACACACATACAGACAATATATACACACACAATCAATACACACACATAGTTAATATATACACACACAATCAATGCACACATACATAGTCAATATATACACACAGTCAATATATACACACACGTGGACAATATATACACACACAATCAATGCACACAGTCAATATATACACACACAATCAATGCACACACTGTCAATATGCACACACACAATCGATATACACACACACAATCAACACACATACAGTCAATATATACACACAATCAATACACAGACACTTGGTCAATATATGCATACCCAATCAATACATACAGTCAATACATACACACAATCAATACACACACATAGTCAGTATGTACATACACAATCAATACATACATAGTCAATAAAAACACAAACACACACAGATCCAATTACACACAGACTACGCAAATACTTTCTTGATTTTAATTCTGAACTTGGATCTATATTTTGCCCCATTGAGAGGGAGCTCTTTATGTTAAGTTGACAGAAAATTAACCTTGATATGAACTGAAGTGGAGAAAATGGAGAGGCCAGGATCCCCATGGCAACGCTAGCTGGACAAACATGTCTGAATTGTAATTTGGGCCTGTGCAGAGGCCTTTATTGCAAAGAGGGCAGTGATA
This sequence comes from Carcharhinus amblyrhynchos, assembly GCF_965287045.1. Classification (NCBI taxonomy): domain Eukaryota; kingdom Metazoa; phylum Chordata; class Chondrichthyes; order Carcharhiniformes; family Carcharhinidae; genus Carcharhinus; species Carcharhinus amblyrhynchos. Next base: position 31,092 of record NW_027650034.1, on the reverse strand, counting down.
GGTTGTAAGGAAGGCATATGGAATACTCCCCTTCATTGGCAGAGGTATTAAATACAAAAGTATCGATATAATGCTGGAACTGTATAAAATGCTGGTGAGGCCATAACTGGAATATTGTGTACAGTTCTGGTCACCGCATTACAGGAAGGATGTGATGTTCTGGAGAGAGTGCAGAGGAGGTTTACAAGAATGTTGCCAGATCTGGAGAATTGTTGCTACGAGAGGAGATTAGAGAGGTTGGAACTGTTTTCTTTGGAACAGAGAAGGCTGAGGGGGGACATGATTGAAATGTACAAACTTGAGAGAGGTAGAGATAGAGTTGACAGGAGGAACCTTTGCAGAGAGTTCAAAAACCAGGGGACGTAGATTCAAGCTAAGTGGCAGAAGATGTAGAGGGGAAATGTGGAGAAACATTTTTACAGAGAGGGTGGTGGGTGTCTGGAATTCGCTGCCTGAGTTAGTGGTGGAGATAGAGATCCTAAACTGTATTAGGATCTGCACCTTAAATGCTGCAAGTCACAGAGCTATGGGCCAGGTGCAGGAAAATGGAATTAAAAAGGTCATCTGGAGCATTTGGGTCAGCATGGTTAAGATGGGCCAAATGGTCCCCTTTCATGCTGCATCATTTCTATGGTTTTGATTTTAATTTAATGTATTATTGTCACATGTACTGGTACATAGTGAAACATATTGTTTCTTGTGCGCTATACAGACAAAGCATACCATTCATAAAGTACATAGGGGAGAAGGAAAGGAGAGGGTGTAGAATGTAATGTTACAGTCACAGGTAAGGTGTAGAGAAAGATCAATGCAATTAAGTCCATTCAAAAGTCTGACGGCAGCAGGGAAGAAGCTATTCTTGAGTCTGTTGGTACATGATCACAGACTTCTGTATCTTTTTCCCAAAGAATGTCCGGGAAGCTTAATTATCTTGGCTGCTTTGCCGAGGCAACGAGAAGTGTAGATGGAGTAAATAGGTGAGATTGTTCGTGAGGAGAAATTAAGGAGAGTGGATCACCATTTCCTGGAGTTTTGAGAGGTGATCTCATTGAAAATGTATACAATCCTTGGAGAGTCGAGGTTGAGAGAATCTGGGCACTGGGTAGATGGGGCAGGGGGTACAGGGGGGAGGGGGGGAGTCAGTGGAGTGACACAGGGGCTGGAACGAGGGATGGTCATAGTCTGTGGATAAGGAACCGGCCATCTTGGATTGAGGTGAGGAGAAATATCTTTGCTCAGAGGACGGAGAGTGTCTGGAATTCGCTCCCTCAGAGGGTTGTATGTCCGTCAACACTGAGTGGATGCAGGACCTGTATTGCTAGAGTTTTGGACACTGTCAGGGCAGGAAAGTGGAGTGATCTGAGTGAATGGCAGAGCGGTGTGGAGGGTTCGAATCCTCCCGATGGTCTCTCCAACGTAGTTGGGTTTAACCGGATTAAACAGTCGATCTTTGTGGAGGTCACTCGAGCAAGATTAAAGAACGGACTATTGTTTCACTCACATTTATTCTGTATTTTCAATAAAAAGAAAGTATGTACACAAAGTATCTACAATATTACAACATGGTCACTATAAAAAAAACCTGAGGACGGTTTATACAATCGTAGAATCATAAAATAATACAACAAAGGAGGCCATTTGATCCATCATATCCATACTAGCTCTATCCAATTAGTCCCGATTCACCAGCACCCCCATCCCCCATTGTAGCTCTCTAAAAACAGATCCTTTTTGAAAGTTTCTATTGAACCTGCTTCCATCGCCCTTTCAGGCAGTGCCTTCCAGATCATAACAACTCGCTGTGTGTCCAAAATAAAATTCTCCCCATCTCCCCCTCCCCCTCTGGTTCTTTTCCTGATTCTCTTCGATCCGTGTCCCTTCTGGTCACCAAGCCTCCTGTCACTGGAAACACTTCCTCCTCAGTCACTCCATCCAAACCCCCTCGTGATTCTGAACACCTCGATTCAATCTCCCCCTTAACATTCTCTGCTCCGAGGAGAACAATCCCGGATTCTCCCAGTTTCCCCCACATAGAATCCCTACAGTGCAGAAGGAGGCTATTTGGCCCATCGAGTCTGCACCAACCACAATCCCAGCCAAGTCCTATCCCCATAACCCCATGGTCCCCCTGTCACTAAGGGACAATTTAGCATGGCCACCTTTGGACTGTGGGAGGAAACCGGAGCACCCGGAGGAAACCCACGCAGACATGGGAGAATGTGCAAGCTCCATACAGACAGTGACCCAAGCTGGGAATTGAACCCAAATCCCTGGTGCTGTGAGGCAGCAGTGCTAACCATTGTGCTGCCCCCATCACCTCTGGAAACATCCCAATAAATTTCCTTCGCACCCTCTTCCTTACTTCTTCGATAAATACAACGCAGGAAAGGGCAGAATATTCTGGAACTTCTGTTGGAAACAAGAGTTTCTAAAGAGTATTGGAGTGAGGATGGGAGAGAGGGAGGGAGAAGTGGGTCAGAGACCTAAGTTCCAAAACTGAAAATGTCAACCAGAATCATGGTCCCTGATTGAAAGGGAGACTTCAATTTGAAAATAATGATGCTATAATTGGTGAGTGATTATTGTAGAAATACATAATTAGAAATAAAAATATATATCTTACAATTACGTAGAAAGAGAGGTGCTCAGTATGATCGTAGCTGATCTCAATTCTGGCTCCTCCTCATGGTCCCCCACTTGTCAATCAAATCTCTGCCTCAAACTTATTGAATAAGTCGCAACCCCCACTGTCTCTCTGAGGGGGGGGGAGAATTCCTCAGACTGACACCCCCCCTCCGACACAAGAAATTCCTCCTCATCTCCCTCTTCAATGGGAGACCCCCTCATGCTGAATCTCTGCACCCCACCCCCCAGTTCCAGATTGCCCCAGGAGTGATTGGGGGGGGGGGGGGGGGGGGGAGGTGGGGAAACATCCTCCAGGTGTCCACCCTGTCAATAACAACCACCTGAGAGAGATATCGCTGCCCCTAGTGTAAATTCTCCCTGGATCTATCCGGGATTGGTCCGATCTCTTGGATTCTTGTTGATCCAGTTGTTCCGTAGGAGAATAATTTCCCCCCAGTTGGCGGAGGTCCGAGACCGTCCTGTCGCCCCTCTCGGGTCACTTTATGACCCTTTCATGTCCCGGGGGGGCTTTATATTTTGCTACACAAGGTCTATCAATGGCTGGATGGACACAAAGGAGCCGCGGATCCCCCAGTCTATGGAAATATTCCTCAGTGACTATTTGCCTGCTCTAATCCCTCGTGCCTTTCTCCGCAGGGGGCCTGACATGCTCGCTGGTGATTCTGGCACTTCGACTGTGGTGGCTGCATTTCACTGTCTCAGTTGCTGCTTGTAGGCTTCGCTGATGAGACTGCGCAGATCCTCAAAGCCCCCTGCCAGAGCCTCCACTTTCGCAGCCAAGGTCCCCAGGTCCCTCTCCAGCTGGTTGTAGGAATCCATCATCCTGGTGTTCATATCGAACAGCAGCATCTGTGTCTTAAACATGGGAACAGCAATGTTAGGCCTCAGGCTTTGACTGCTCGATCAATCAGGCAAGATATGGTGTTCCCCTCCCTCCCTGAGGTTCACCATGGAATGAATCCCTCAAACCCCTCCCATTATACACCACCCCAATGGATCAAACCCCTTCCCATTCACTCCCACTGTACACAATCCCAATGGATCAAACTCCTTCCCATTCACTCCCACTGTACACAATCCCAATGGATCAAACCCCTTCCCGTTCACTCCCACTGTACACAATCCCAATGGATCAAACTCCCTCCCATTCACTCCCACTGTACACAATCCCAATGGATCAAACCCCTTCCTATTCACTCCCACTGTACACAATCCCAATGGATCAAACCCCTTCCCGTTCACTCCCACTGTACACAATCCCAATGGATCAAACCCCTTCCCGTTCACTCCCACTGTACACAATCCCAATGGATCAAACCCCTTCCCGTTCACTCCCACTGTACACAATCCCAATGGATCAAACCCCTTCCCGTTCACTCCCACTGTACACAATCCCAATGGATCAAACCCCTTCCCGTTCACTCCCACTGTACACAATCCCAATGGATCAAACCCCTTCCCGTTCACTCCCACTGTACACAATCCCAATGGATCAAACCCCTTCCCGTTCACTCCCACTGTACACAATCCCAATGGATCAAACCCCTTCCCGTTCACTCCCACTGTACACAATCCCAATGGATCAAACCCCTTCCCGTTCACTCCCACTGTACACAATCCCAATGGATCAAACCCCTTCCCGTTCACTCCCACTGTACACAATCCCAATGGATCAAACCCCTTCCCGTTCACTCCCACTGTACACAATCCCAATGGATCAAACCCCTTCCCGTTCACTCCCACTGTACACAATCCCAATGGATCAAACCCCTTCCCGTTCACTCCCACTGTACACAATCCCAATGGATCAAACCCCTTCCCGTTCACTCCCACTGTACACAATCCCAATGGATCAAACCCCTTCCCGTTCACTCCCACTGTACACAATCCCAATGGATCAAACCCCTTCCCGTTCACTCCCACTGTACACAATCCCAATGGATCAAACCCCTTCCCGTTCACTCCCACTGTACACAATCCCAATGGATCAAACTCCTTCCCGTTCACTCCCACTGTACACAATCCCAATGGATCAAACTCCTTCCCGTTCACTCCCACTGTACACAATCCCAATGGATCAAACTCCTTCCCGTTCACTCCCACTGTACACAATCCCAATGGATCAAACCCCTTCCCGTTCACTCCCACTGTACACAATCCCAATGGATCAAACTCCTTCCCATTCACTCCCACTGTACACAATCCCAATGGATCAAACCCCTTCCCATTCACTCCCACTGTACACAATCCCAATGGATCAAACTCCTTCCCATTCACTCCCACTGTACACAATCCCAATGGATCAAACCCCTTCCCATTCATTCCCATTGTACACAATCCTGTTATCGGACAATAAATTTTATGAAATTGGGTACACAATATGGAGGCAGATTAAAGTTGCACTCAGAGCCTCTCCATTAAAGGTCACAAGGGAACAGACACAGACTCGCAGGCAAGGACAGGCTTTTAGAATGCAAATGAGGGCTCGAACACAAGGGGAACCGGACAGGATGGCATCTACAGGAACTAAATTAAAAAGTACACCCCCATCCAACCAAATCAGCACCTCTGCTCTAATCAAGCAACCCTCTATGGAGACACTTAAAGATTAGCAATAACTAAGGAAGCTTCCCTGGCCCCACAAGCTTCCTGAGATCAGTCAAACACCCATTGTTCAAACCCCGGATATTCTAGACCATTAATAAACCCATCAGACAGAAACGATTAACGCACACTTAAAAACATCATTACAATACTTGAAGACATCGAAACAGGATGGTCAGAATCGAATACTGGAAACAAACCATTAGCATTTGAATTGTACAACGTATCAAGTTCAGGTATAACTATAGCCCATTGCGGCGGGTCTTTAGAGTGCTTTCGGGACAGTTTGGTTTGTATGTCCTGACTGCACCTCCGTCAACGTTAAAATAAAGCTGTATCGCTGTTGAACCTGACTCTGAGTCCATAGTGGTCGTGTTCGCCCACTCGCGCTAACAATCCCAATGGATCAAACCCCTTCCCATTCACTCCCGCTGTACACAATCCCAATGGATCAAACCCCTTCCCATTCACTCCCACTGTACACAATCCCAATGGATCAAACCCCTTCCCATTCACTCCCGCTGTACACAATCCCAATGGATCAAACCCCTTCCCATTCACTCCCGCTGTACACAATCCCAATGGAACAAACCCCTTCCCGTTCACTCCCACTGTACACAATCCCAATGGATCAAACCCCTTCCCATTCACTCCCACTGTACACAATCCCAATGGATCAAACCCCTTCCCGTTCACTCCCACTGTACACAATCCCAGTGGATCAAACCCCTTCCCATTCACTCCTGAGTTGGGTTCATCGGAATTGTGTACAATGGAAGTGAATGGGAATAGATTGTTCTTTTGGGAATGTGAATGTGAAAGTGATTGTGATCATTTGATTGAGAATGGGGAAGGAGCTGGGTTCATTGGGAGTGGGATTGGGAAAGGGGCTGGGTTCACTGGGAGTGGGATTGGGAAAGGGGCTGGGTTCACTGGGAGTGGGATTGGGAAAGGGGCTGGGTTCACTGGGAGTGGGATTGGGAAAGGGGCTGGGTTCACTGGGAGTGGGATTGGGAAAGGGGCTGGGTTCATTGGGAGTGGGAAAGAGATCAGGATCATTGTGAATGGGAATGGTAAAGGATGTGGATTCACTGGGATTGGGAAAAGTGGTTGGGTTTATTAGGAATAGGAAAGGGATTAGGGTAATTGGAAATGGGAATGGTAAAGGATTTGGATTCATTGCAAATAGAAAAGGGATTGGATTCATTGGGAATGGGAAAAGAATTGGGTTCATTGGAATAAGAAAGGGATTGGTTTCATTGGGAATGGGACTGGGCTCATTGGGATTGGAAATAGGATTGGGGTCATTGGGAATGTGAAAGGAATTAGGATCCTTGGGAATGGGAAAGGGATTGGGATCATTGGGATTGGATGCATTAGGAATGGGATTGAGAATATTGGGATTGGGATTGGGAAAGGGTTTGGGTTCATTGGAAATGGAAATGAGATTGGGGTCATTAGGAATAGGAATGGAATTGCAGTCATTGTGAATGGGAATGGGATCAGAGTCATTGGGATTGGGGATTCAAGTGGGATTGAGGTCATTGGGAATAGGATGTACTGCCCAGATCTGCAGTTCCTCCAGCACCTCAGCAAGTTACTAATTTGTCAGGGAGGCCATTCCTGGAATCCGGATGTGGATAATAATCACACAACATGGAGGAGGGAGCCGGATCTGGAGGGGAATCAATGTCTGTTACCTTAGAGATATCCATCATGGAGGTGACCAGAACTCGAAGCTTCCTCTGCTTCAGTTTTGCTTTCCGGAATCTGACAGGACAAATTGGCTTTAGTTACAACGAGGACATTATAGTTCATCCATATCGGGTGGCACACCCACCTCAGATAACAGAGATCGACATCCAGTGCAGTACTGAAGGAGTGCCGCACTGTCAGAGGGTCAGTGCTGAGGGAGTGCCGCACTGTCAGGGGGTCAGTGCTGAGGGAGTGCCGCACTGTCAGAGGGTCAGTGCTGAGGGAGTACCGCACTGTCAGAGGGTCAGTACTGAGGGAGTGCCGCACTGTCAGAGGGTCAGTACTGAGGGAGTGCCGCACTGTCAGAGGGTCAGTGCTGAGGGAGTGCCGCACTGTCAGAGGGTCAGTGCTGAGGGAGTGCCTCACTGTCAGTGGGTCGGTGTTGAGGGAGTGCCGCACTGTCAGAGGGTCAGTACTGAGGGAGTGCCGCACTGTCAGAGGGTCAGTGCTGAGGGAGTGCCGCACTGTCAGAGGGTCAGTACTGAGGGAGTGCCGCACTGTCAGAGGGTCAGTGCTGAGGGAGTGCCGCACTGTCAGAGGGTCAGTGCTGAGGGAGTGCCGCACTGTCAGAGGGTCAGTACTGAGGGAGTGCCGCACTGTCAGAGGGTCAGTGCTGAGGGAGTGCCGCACTGTCAGAGGGTCAGTGCTGAGGGAGTGCCGCACTGTCAGAGGGTCAGTGCTGAGGGAGTGCCGCACTGTCAGTGGGTCGGTGTTGAGGGAGTGCCGCACTGTCAGAGGGTCAGTACTGAGGGAGTGCCGCACTGTCAGAGGGTCAGTGCTGAGGGAGTGCCGCACTGTCAGAGGGTCAGTGCTGAGGGAGTGCCGCACTGTCAGAGGGTCAGTGCTGAGGGAGTGCCGCACTGTCAGAGGGTCAGTACTGAGGGAGTGCCGCACTGTCAGAGGGTCAGTACTGAGGGAGTGCCGCACTGTCAGAGGGTCAGTGCTGAGGGAGTGCCGCACTGTCAGAGGGTCAGTACTGAGGGCGTGCCGCACTGTCAGAGGGTCAGTGCTGAGGGAGTGCCGCACTGTCAGAGGGTCAGTGCTGAGGGAGTGCCGCACTGTCAGAGGGTCAGTGCTGAGGGAGTGCCGCACTGTCAGAGGGTCAGTACTGAGGGAGTGCCGCACTGTCAGAGGGTCAGTACTGAGGGAGTGCCGCACTGTCAGAGGGTCAGTGCTGAGGGAGTGCCGCACTGTCAGAGGGTCAGTGCTGAGGGAGTGCCGCACTGTCAGAGGGTCAGTGCTGAGGGAGTGCCGCACTGTCAGAGGGTCAGTGCTGAGGGAGTGCCGCACTGTCAGAGGGTCAGTGCTGAGGGAGTGCCGCACCGTCAGAGGGTCAGTGCTGAGGGAGTGCCGCACCGTCAGAGGGTCAGTACTGAGGGAGTGCCGCACTGTCAGAGGGTCAGTGCTGAGGGAGTGCCGCACTGTCAGAGGGTCAGTGCTGAGGGAGTGCTGCACTGTCAGAGGGTCAGTACTGAGGGAGTGCCGCACTGTCAGAGGGTCAGTGCTGAGGGAGTGCTGCACTGTCAGAGGGTCAGTCCTGAGGGAATGCTGCACTGTCAGAGGGTCAGTCCTGAGGGAATGCTGCACTGTCAGAGGGTCAGTGCTGAGGGAGTGATGAAGGAACAGCCAATATATCTCCAAGTTGGGTCAGTTGCAGGTGACGGTGATCCCCATCTTCCTGTTGCCCTGGTTTAATGGTCAGATGAGCCTGTCCAGGCCCTGGTTGAGAATGTGGGATGTTGCACTGCGATGTTGGGCACTGTGGGTATTGATGTATTTACCCTTGGTGGCAATGTGCCACATTGAACCTTCGAACCGAGCCCCAGGCAAGGCGAAGAACCAGAATCACTCACCGACAGACTGTGGCAAGTACCTCGCGATGATATCTCCGAATCCTCTTGCTATCACACTTCCTCCTGTATTTGTACAGTAACCAAGTGACTCCAATCAGATCCGCTGCAATCTTCTGTACCTGTTGTCAAACCAATAACTAGAGTTGTAGATCAAGACTCAGAACAAGTCCTGGATTTCAGCACCGGGGTTGTGAATAGAGTGTTTGGTCGGACTCATTTTAAAGAGAAAATCGATGCTTAACTCTCCCATCGAAGACCATCCCTCTAATCCCCAACTCATCCATCAAAGACCATCCCTCTAATCCCCTAACCCTCCCATCGAAGACCATCCCTCTAATCCCCTAACCCTCCCATCGAAGACCATCCCTCTAATCCCCTAACTCTCCATCGAAGACCATCCCTCTAATCCCCTAACCCTCCCATCGAAGACCATCCCTCTAATCCCCCAACTCTCCATCGAAGACCATCCCTCTAATCCCCTAACTCTCCCATTGAAGACCATCCCTCTAATCCCCTAACTCTCCCATTGAAGACCACCCCTCTAATCCCCTAACTCATCCATCAAAGTCCATACCTCTAAACCCCAAACTCTCCATTGAAGACCATCCTTCTAAACCTCAAACTCTCCATAGAAGACCATCCCTCTAATCCCCTAACTCTTCATCGAAGACCATCTCTCTAATCCTCTAACCATCCTATTGAAGACAATTCCTCAAATCCCCTAACTCTCCATCAAAGTACAAAGAACAAAGAAAATTACAGCACAGGAACAGGGTCTTCAGCCCTCCAAGCCTGTACTGACCATGCTGCCCGACTGAACTAAAACCCCCTACCCTTCCGAGGACCATATCCCTCTATTTCCACCATATTCATGCACTTGTCAAGACACCCCTTAAAACTCACTATCATATCCGTTTCTACTACCCCACCCCGGCAACGAGTTCCAGGCACCCACCACTCTCTGTAAAAAATCTGCCTCATGTATCTCCTTTATACCTTTACCCTCGAATGTCAAACCTGTGCCCCCTAGTAATTGACCCTTCCACCCTGGGAAAAAGCTTCTGACTATCCACTCTGTCCATGCCTCTCATAATCCTGAAGGCTTCTATCAGATCGCCCCTCAACCTCCATCGCTCAAGTGAGAATGAACGAAGTTTCTCCAACTTGTCCTCATAGCTAATGCCCTCCACAGCAGGCAACATCCTGACAAATCGTTTCTGTACCCTCTCAAAATCCTGTACATCCTTCTGGTAGTGTGGCGACCAGAATTGAACATTATATTTCAAGTGCGGCCTAACTAAGGTTCTATAAAGCGTCAACATGACTTGCCAATTTTTAAACTCAATACCCCAGCCGATGAAGGTAAGCATGCTGTATGCCTTCTTGACTACCTTCTCCACCTGCGTTGCCACTTTCAGTGACCTGTGTACCTGAACACCCAGATCCCTCTGCCTATCAATACTTTTAAGAGTTCTGCCATTTACTGTATATTTCCTGTCTGTATTAGTGCTTCCAAAATGCATTACCTCACATTTATCTGGATTAAACTCCATCTGCCATCTCTCTGTCCAAGTCTCCAACTGATCCATATCCTGCTCTATCCTCTGATGGTCCTCATCGCTATCCACAAATCCACCAACCTTTGTGTCGTCCACAAACTTACTCATCAAACCAGTTACATTTTCCTCCAAATCACTTATATATATTACAAACAGCAAAGGTCCCAGCACTGATCCCTGAGTAACACCACTTGTCACAGCCCTCCATTCAGAAACACACCCTTTTCACTGCTACCCTCTGTCTTCTTTGACCGAGCCAGTTTTGTACCCACTTTGCCAGCTCACCTCTGATCCCATGTGCCTTCACCTTCTGCACCAGTCTGCCATGAGGGACCTTGTCAAAGGCCTTACTGAAGTCCATGTAGACAACATCCACTGCCCTACCCTCATCAATCATCTTCATCACTTCCTCAAAAAACTCGATCAAGTCCGTGAGACACGACCTCCCCTTCACAAAACCATGTTGCCTCTCACTAATACATCCACTTATTTCCAAGTGGGAATAAATCCTGTCTCAAAGAATCCTCTCCAATAATTTCCCTACCACTGATACAAGGCTCACCAGCCTGTAATTCCCTGGATTATTCTTGCTACCCTTCTTAAACAAAGGAACAACATTGGCTATTCTCCAATCCTCTGGGACCTCCCCTGTAGCCAGTGAGGATATGAAGATTTCTCTCGAGGCCCCAGCAATTTCCTCCCTTGCCTCTCTCAGTATTCTGGGGTAAATCCCATCAGGGCCCTGGGGACTTAGTGTTTCTCAAGAACCCCACTACTTCCTCTTTTTTGCTCTCAATATGACTGAAACTATCGACACACCCTTTCCCAGACTCATAACCAAGTCCTTCTCTTTGGTGAATATTGACACAAAGTTCTCATTTAATACCTCGCCCATTTCCTCTGGCTCCATGCGTAGATTCCCTCCCCTGACCTTGAGTGGGCCAATCCTCTCCCTGGCTACTCTCTTGCTCTTTATAGATGTACAAAAGCCTTGGGATTTTCTTAATCCTGCTGGCCAATGATTTTTTGTGACTCCTTTTCGCCCTCCTTACTCCTTGCTTAAGTTTCTTTCTACTTTCCCTGTATTCCACACTTGCTCCGTGTGTTCGCAGCCTCCTGTCTTTGATAAATACTCCTTTATCTCTTTGACTAGGCTCACAATATCTCTCGTTATCCAAGATTACTCCCTGAGCACGTGCTCCCTTGTTCCGAGTCCTCACCTCCTTGGCCAGTTGGATGTCCTGCATGAAGTTATGGACGAGTTTTTCATCTTTACTCAGTTCCAGCTTCTTGACAATCACAGCGATGAGTAAGGCCGTGCAGCTTACTCCCTTTGGGAGAGAAATACAGAACCGGCGTCACATTCTGCCCGAGGGTGACATTTCTATAGCACCTTTCATCATGCCAGCTTGGCCCAAAGCACATCACAGCCAATGATTTTCTAGCATAATCACCATTGTTACTGAGGAAACACAGCACTCCCTCAGTACTGACCCTCTGACAGTGCGGCACTCCCTCAGTACTGACCCTCTGACAGTGCGGCGCTCCCTCAGTACTGACCCTCTGACAGTGCGGCACTCCCTCAGTACTGACCCTCTGACAGTGCAGCACTCCCTCAGCACTGACCCTCTGACAGTGCGGCACTCCCTCAGCACTGACCCTCTGACAGTGCGGCACTCCCTCAGCACTGACCCTCTGACAGTGCGGCACTCCCTCAGCACTGACCCTCTGACAGTGCGGCACTCCCTCAGCTCTGACCCTCTGACAGTGCGGCACTCCCTCAGTACTGACCCTCTGACAGTGCGGCACTCCCTCAGTACTGACCCTCTGACAGTGCGGCACTCCCTCAGCACTGACCCTCTGACAGTGCGGCACTCCCTCAGCACTGACCCTCTGACAGTGCGGCACTCCCTCAGCACTGACCCTCTGACAGTGCGGCACTCCCTCAGCACTGACCCTCTGACAGTGCGGCGCTCCCTCAGTACTGACCCTCTGACAGTGCGGCGCTCCCTCAGCACTGACCCTCTGACAGTGCGGCACTCCCTCAGCACTGGCCCTCTGACAGTGCGGCACTCCCTCAGCACTGACTCTCTGACAGTGCGGCACTCCCTCAGCACTGACTCTCTGACAGTGCGGCACTCCCTCAGCACTGACTCTCTGACAGTGCGGCACTCCCTCAGCACTGACCCTCTGACAGTGCGGCACTCCCTCAACACTGACTCTCTGACAGTGCGGCACTCCCTCAGCACTGACTCTCTGACAGTGCGGCACTCCCTCAGCACTGACCCTCTGACAGTGCGGCACTCCCTCAGCACTGACCCTCTGACAGTGCGGCACTCCCTCAGCACTGACCCTCTGACAGTGCGGCACTCCCTCAGCACTGACCCTCTGACAGTGCGGCACTCCCTCAGTACTGACCCTCTGACAGTGCGGCACTCCCTCAGCACTGACCCTCTGACAGTGCGGCACTCCCTCAGCACTGACCCTCTGACAGTGCGGCACTCCCTCAGCACTGACCCTCTGACAGTGCGGCACTCCCTCAGCACTGACCCTCTGACAGTGCGGCACTCCCTCAGCACTGACCCTCTGACAGTGCGGCACTCCCTCAGCACTGACCCTCTGACAGTGCGGCACTCCCTCAGCACTGACCCTCTGACAGTGCGGCACTCCCTCAGCACTGACCCTCTGACAGTGCGGCACTCCCTCAGCACTGACCCTCTGACAGTGCGGCACTCCCTCAGCACTGAGAATGCTACCCACTGAGCCAAGGTATACCCAACAGTTCTGGGTCACAACTAAACCACGCAAAACCTTCAATGGGGTTTGATTTTCAGTGGTTAGTGGTAGATGATTTTGGACCTAATATTGTACAATGAGATAAGGCCGCAGCGCAAGGGATCTTCTTGGCAATAGTGATCATAACATAAGAATTTTGCATTCAGTTTGAGGATGTGAATTTTGGGTTTGGAATTAGTGTTTGCGGAATTCTCCCCCCTCCCCCAGGAAGACAGTGGGGATTGTCGCCCATTGAAAAGGTTTGAGGCTGAAGTTGAGATTTGATTGAAGGGGGGGGAGGTCGAGGCTCGTCGGGGAAGGGGTCAGGGCTGAAAGTGGGGTAAAGGCCACAATCTGATTGGACACTGACCGTATCTTATGGGGAGAGGGGTGGATCGAGATATTGAATTCAATTAAAGCAAAATACTGCGGATGCTGGAAATCTGAAACGAAAACAGAAAATGCTGGAAAACCTCAGCAGGTCTGACGACATCAGTGGACAGAGAATAGAGGCAACGTTTTGAGTCGGGGTGACCCTTCGTCAGAGTTCTGCTGAGATTTTCCAGCATTTTCTGTTTTTGTTATTGAATTTGATGATCACAATGAACGGGGCAGGAGAGGCTCGAAGGGCTGAATGGCCTCCTCCTGCTTCTGAGGAGGGGCTGGTAATCCAAACCGAGGGAGGTCTTTGCAAGCGGGTCTCCCAGATCCGGACGGGGGTCCCTGCTTACCTCACCGTAGTGAGGCTGCCTTCCCGCCCCCCCCCCCAATATTTCCCCGCGTGTCTTACCATCACACCAGTTACCAGACAGATCATCTTGCCGCAGAGGGTCTGAGGAACCATGTCACCGTAGCCGATAGTGAGGAATGTGATAGGGATGAGCCACATGGAGGTGAGGAAGTCATTTGTGCTATTGTGCTGCTGTCTGAGGGGAGGAGGGGAAATGAGACAATTGTCAACGCGTTTGTCTGTCACAAATTATTTAACATTTCATTTTACTCAGGATGTGTGTGGTGGGGTCACAGGCTGGGCGCATCATTTATTCCCAACCCTGATTACCCCTCAGGAAGATAGTGGGTACAAAGAACAGCACAGGAACAGGCCCTTCGGCCCTCCAAGCCTGCGCCAATCATGTTGTCCCATCTACACCAACCACTCATATCCCTCCATTCCCCGCCTGTTCATGTGTCCGTCCAGATAAGTCTTAAATGTCACTAACGTATCTGCCTCAACCACCTTACTGGGCAGTGCATTCCAGGCCCCCACCACCCTCTGTGTAAAAAAACATCCCCTTCACATCTCCACTTTCCCCCCCCGCTTACCGTGAACTTGGGCCCTCCCCTGCAATTTGCTACCAACATGTTCACACTCTCTATCCCTCTCATCATTTTATAAACTCCTATCAGCTCGCCCCTCGGCCTCCGTCTTTCCAGGGAGAACAATCCCAGTTTATTCAATCTCTCCTCATCGCGAACACCCTCCATACCAGGCAACATCCTGGTGTTCCTACACCTTGGGTTGGATGAGCCGCCATCTTGAACCTGCTGCAGTCCCTGAAGTGTAGGTACACCCACTGTGCTGTTAGGGAGGGAGTGCCAGGATTTAGACCCAGCGACAGTGAAGGAACGGCCGATATATTTCCAACTCGGGATGGTGAGTGACTTGGAGGGGAACCTCCAGGTGGGGGTGTTCCCAGGTATCTGCTGCCCTTGTCCTTCTAGATGGTAGAGGTGGTGGGTTTGGAAGGTGCTGCCTAAGGAGCCTTGGTGAGATGCTGCAGTGCATCTTGTAGATGGTACACACGGCCGTCACTGTGCGTCGGGGGGTGGAGGGAGTGAGTGTTTGGGGTTAGTGTGTGAATCGAGCGGGGCTGCTTTGTCCTGGATGGTGTCGAGCTTCTCGAGTGTTGTTGGAGCTGCACCCATCCAGGCAAGTGGGGAGTATTCCATCACACTCCTGACTTGTGTCCTTGTAGATGGTGTCAGGCTTTGGGAGTCAGGAGGTGAGTTACTCACCACAGGATTCCCAGCCTCTGACCTGCTGGGACACAATGTTCCACTGAAGCAAAGACTTTTTGAGTAAAGCCAATCAAGGTTTATGATTAAAGGAACAGGAGGAGGCCCCATTCAGCCCCTCGAGCCTGTTACACAGGAACAGGAGGAGGCCCCATTCAGCCCCCTGTTACACAGGAACAGGAGGAGGCCCCATTCAGCCCCCTGTTACACAAGAACAGGAGGAGGCCCCATTCAGCCGCCTGTTACACAAGAACAGGAGGAGGCCCCATTCAGCCCCTCGAGCCTGTTACACAGGAACAGGAGGAGGCCCCATTCAGTCCCTCGATCCTGTTACACAGGAACAGGAGGAGGCCCCATTCGGCCCCTCGAGCCTGTTACACAGGAACAGGAGGAGGCCCTATTCAGCCTCTCGAGCCTGTTACACAGGAACAGGAGGAGGCCCCATTCAGCCCCCTGTTACACAGGAACAGGAGGAGGCCATTCTAATCCTCTATCCTGTCCCTCCACTCAATGGCTGATCTGCGATCTATCTCCATTTACCCGTCTTCACTCTGCATCCCTTAATCCCTTTGGAAAATAAAAATCTCCCAGATCGAAAATGAACAATTGGAACAATCTGGGTTTGGGAGCGAGAATTCTCAAATTCTCCTGCCCTTTGTGTGCGGGAATCTTGCCCCATTTCACTCTCAAAAGGTCGGCCTCTCGACCCTGACCCCTCGTCCCAGACTCCTCCCAACAGGTGTAAATAGTTTCTGTCTATCTGCTCTGTCTGTTCCCCGCAATATACCACTTTGTAATTTAACCCATGGAGAGCCAGGACAATCCCTGTCCACAGGGAGGAGAGCGCTTGGAGCTCTGGTAACAGGGGCCTCCCATCGGGTCTCTTACCTCTCGCACAGGCTGAGTGTCCATGACGCCACGAACCAGACAAAGAGGACAAAGAGGAGCAGAATCTTCCCCGGGCTCCGGTTCATGAGAACCTTCAGGACAAAGTGAAACTTGAGGTTGATCTTGTTGAGGGAGCCGATGGTCTGGTACGAGGGGTTGAGGACGTCACTGTACATGAGGACCACTCGTGGCACCAGGTAGATACGGAGGAACATGAGGATGGACAAGGCGCTGGGCGCATCGCAGAGCAGGGCCTCAGAGGGCCAATCGCCGAGCATCATGGGAAACGGGTGGATGGCGCAGGTCAGGAGTTCAAAGGTCAAGCACAGCATCCTCTCCACGGTGAAAGCCACCCTCCACTCGCGAATGCTCTCGTCCAGCATGAAGAGCTGAGGGGTAAAGGTCATGAGAGGGTCAGTCAACAGGGGGCAAAGGATGGGAGGCTAACACAGGTGGGGAGGGGGGGGACATGGGGGAGTAGGTCATTCGGCCCCTAAGGTAGGGAGGGTCATACGGGGCTGGAGGAGGTTACAGAGACAGGGAGGGTTATAGGGGCTGGAGGAGGTTACAGAGATAGGGAGGGGGTGTAGGGGCTGGAGGAGGTTACAGAGATAGGGAGGGTTATAGGGGCTGGAGGAGGTTACAGAGATAGGGAGGGGTGTAGGGGCTGGAGGAGGTTACAGAGATAGGGAGGGTTATGGGGCTGGAGGAAGTTACAGAGACAGGGAGGGTTATAGGGGCTGGAGGAGGTTACAGAGATAGGGAGGGTTGTAGGGCTGGAGGAGGTTACAGAGATAGGGAGGGTTATAGGGGCTGGAGGAGGTTACAGAGATAGGGAGGGTTGTACAGGGCTGGAGGAGGTTACAGAGATAGGGAGATTTAAAACATTTATTTATTAGTGTCACACGTAGGCTTACATTAACACTGAAATGAAGCTACTGTGAAAATCCCCTAGTCACCACACTACAGCACCTGTTTGGGTTACACTGAGGAAGAATTTACCACCTAACTAACACATCTTTCAGACTGTGGGAGGAAACCAGACTAGCTGGAGGAAACCCACGCAGAGACGGGGAGAACGTGCAGACTCCCCGCAGACAGTGAGCCAAGCCGGGAATTGAACCCGAGTCCCTGGCTGTGAGGCAGCATTGTTAACCACAGTGTCACTTCCAACATTGCTGGGAAAATGGGACAATTTCTTGTCAAACTGTTTAGCTTTTCGCTCATGAGGACAACTCACAAAACTGATATGGTGAAAGGAAATTGCTGCTTGATTGGCAACAAGTCATTCACTGCTTCATTCTTCAGGGTGATGCCTTGGCCAATCAGGGTCAAGCTGTCTGATTTTAATTTCAAGCAATGCTTGACAGTTAACTGTCAGTGGTTATCAACTGGTGCATTCTCCAGTTCACAGGTTCGTTGCTCAGGGTATGGCCACCAGCAGTCAGAGGCCACTTGCCAGCCAACCAGTCATCACCTTCTCCTCATCCAGGTTAAATCTGTTGTTTCCCGGAGAGTTTGAAGTCTAACGTGTTAAGTGCAAGAGATCCCACCAAAATGTAATGCCTCTTCTTATCAGCCACAAAGCAAGTTCTGTATTCCCAAATTTAGATTAGATTGGGAAGATGCCCTTCAGTCCATCAATCCTTTTCTATCATTCATGAGAGCTTTGAACAGGAGGAGGCCCCATTCAGCCTCTCGAGCCTGTTACACAGGAACAGGAGGAGGCCATTCAGCCCCTCGATACTGTCCTGTTATTCTATCGGATTCTGGCTGCTCTGTTTCGAAACTCCATCTCCCCACCTCGGTTCCATAACCTTTAACACCCCTCCCCCCCTTAACCCGACACATAAATGGACCAATCCCAGTTGTGAAATTTCCAACTGATTCCTCCTGGCTGCAATAGGATTTGCTAAGGGTGGGAGAAAGTTCTAGAATTCCCTTTGTGTGAGGAAGTACTTCCTGACACACTGCCCCCCCAACCCCAAACTCGGCCACCCCACCAAGGCTCTGAGTTTAAGATCCCCCAGGCCTTGTTCTGGAATCTTCCATCCCTCCCATCAGAGGAAATAGTTCTCTCCATCGATACGACCAAATCCTTTAATCATCTCAGATTCCTTGATTAGATCACCTTGGAATGTTCCAGTCTGGATGGGGACAAAAACTCATTTTAAACTCTGATTGAGATCAGGCAGCTTTGGGTCGTTGGCAAAAACTGACAATTTCACCACGTGCACCCCCTCAGTACTGACCCTCTGACAGTGCGGCACCCCCTCAGTACTGACCCTCTGACAGTGCGGCACTCCCTCAGTACTGACCCTCTGACAGTGCGGCACTCCCTCAGTACTGACCCTCTGACAGTGCGGCACTCCCTCAGTACTGACCCTCTGACAGTGCGGCACTCCCTCAGTACTGACCCTCTGACAGTGCGGCACTCCCTCAGTACTGACCCTCTGACAGTGCGGCACTCCCTCAGTACTGACCCTCTGACAGTGCGGCACTCCCTCAGTACTGACCCTCTGACAGTGCGGCACTCCCTCAGCACTGACCCTCTGACAGTGCGGCACTCCCTCAGTACTGACCCTCTGACAGTGCGGCACTCCCTCAGTACTGACCCTCTGACAGTGCGGCACTCCCTCAGCACTGACCCTCTGACAGTGCGGCACTCCCTCAGCACTGACCCTCTGACAGTGCGGCACTCCCTCAGTACTGACCCTCTGACAGTGCGGCACTCCCTCAGTACTGACCCTCTGACAGTGCGGCACTCCCTCAGCACTGACCCTCTGACAGTGCGGCACTCCCTCAGTACTGATCCTCTGACAGTGCGGCACTCCCTCAGCACTGACCCTCTGACAGTGCGGCACTCCCTCAGCACTGACCCTCTGACAGTGCGGCACTCCCTCAGCACTGACCCTCTGACAGTGCGGCACTCCCTCAGCACTGACCCTCTGACAGTGTGGCACTCCCTCAGTACTGACCCTCTGACAGTGCGGCACTCCCTCAGTACTGACCCTCTGACAGTGCGGCACTCCCTCAGCACTGACCCTCTGACAGTGCGGCACTCCCTCAGCACTGACCCTCTGACAGTGCGGCACTCCCTCAGTACTGACCCTCTGACAGTGCGGCACTCACTCAGTACTGACCCTCTGACAGTGCGGCACTCCCTCAGCACTGACCCTCTGACAGTGCGGCACTCCCTCAGCACTGACCCTCTGACAGTGAGGCACTCCCTCAGTACTGACCCTCTGACAGTGCGGCACTCACTCAGTACTGACCCTCTGACAGTGCGGCACTCCCTCAGTACTGACCCTCTGACAGTGCGGCACTCACTCAGTACTGACCCTCTGACAGTGCGGCACTCCCTCACCACTGACCCTCTGACAGTGCGGCACTCCCTCAGCACTGACCCTCTGACAGTGCGGCACTCCCTCAGTACTGACCCTCTGACAGTGCGGCACTCCCTCAGTACTGACCCTCTGACAGTGCGGCACTCCCTCAGCACTGACCCTCTGACAGTGCGGCACTCCCTCAGTCCTGACCCTCTGATAGTGCGGCACTCCCTCAGTACTGACCCTCTGACAGTGCGGCACTCCCTCAGTCCTGACTCTCTGACAGTGCGGCACTCCCTCAGTACTGACCCTCTGACAGTGCGGCACTCCCTCAGTACTGACCCTCTGACAGTGCGGCACTCCCTCAGTACTGACCCTCTGACAGTGCGGCACTCCCTCAGTCCTGACCCTCTGACAGTGCGGCACTCCCTCAGCACTGACCCTCTGACAGTGCGGCACTCCCTCAGCACTGACCCTCTGACAGTGCGGCACTCCCTCAGCACTGACCCTCTGACAGTGCGGCACTCCCTCAGCACTGACCCTCTGACAGTGCGGCACTCCCTCAGCACTGACCCTCTGACAGTGCGGCACTCCCTCAGCACTGACCCTCTGACAGTGCGGCACTCCCTCAGCACTGACCCTCTGACAGTGCGGCACTCCCTCAGCACTGACCCTCTGACAGTGCGGCACTCCCTCAGTCCTGACCCTCTGACAGTGCGGCACTCCCTCAGCACTGACCCTCTGACAGTGCGGCACTCCCTCAGCACTGACCCTCTGACAGTGCGGCACTCCCTCAGCACTGACCCTCTGACAGTGCGGCACTCCCTCAGTTTACTGTCTAAGAATCTACCTCAGCTTTGAACATGAAGGGCCTCAGCTCGACAGATCTCTGGGGTAAAGAATTCCACAGATTAACTCCCCCCCAGGGGAGAGATACAGAACGGTCCAGAGGGGAAATTTTTCCACACAGAGGGGGGTGTGTGTCTGGAACGAGCTGCCAGAGGCAGTAGTATCGGCGGGTACAATTTTGCCTTTTAAACATCATTTAGATAGTTACATGGGTAAGATGGGTATAGAGGGGTGTGGGCTAAACACGGGTAATTGGGACTAGCTGGGCAGCATGGGCAAGTGGGCCGAAGGGCCATGTTCCATGGTGTGAACCTCTACCAGCCTTAGATATTCCTCCTGATCTCTGTCTTCAATGAGTGACACCACCTCCCCCGCTCCCCACTCACCCCCACCCTCCCCCCAAAGCCCCTCTCCCTGCCCCCCCCAACTCTGAGATTGTTCTCTCTCGTCCCAGATCTCATGATGTGGAGATGCTGGCGTTGGACTGGGGTAAACACAGTGAGAAGTCTCACAACACCAGGTTAAAGTCCAACAGGTTTATTTGGTAGCAGAAACCACTAGCTTTTGGAGCGCTGCCCCTTCGTCAAGTGAGTGGGAATTCTGTTCACAAACAGGGCAAATAAAGACACAAACTCAATTTCCAAAATAATGATTAAAATGCGAGTCTTTACAGGTAATCAAGTCTTAAAGGTACAGACAATGTGAATGGAGAGAGGGTTAAGCACAGGTTAAGGAGATGTGTATTGTCTCCAGGCAGGACAGTTAGTGAGGTTTTGCAAATCCAGACAAATCCTCTGCTCAGACTCACCATCAGACTCACCATGGACTACTCTCTGGAATCGGTTGCATTCTTGGACACACACATCTCCATCAAGGACGGTCACCTCAGCACCTCCCTGTACCGCAAGCCCACGGTTAACCTCACGATGCTTCACTTCTCCAGCTTCCACCCAAAACACGTTAAAGAAGCCATCCCCTCCGTACACACAGGATCAGCGCAGCTGAGGAGGATCACAACAGACACCTCCAGACACTGAAAGATGCCCTCGTAAGAACAGGGCATGACGCTCGACTCATAGATCGACTGTTCTGATGCACCACAGTGAGAAACCGCACTGACCTCCTCAGAAGACAAACACAGGACACAGCGGACAGAGTATCCTTCATCGTCCAGTACTCTCCTGGAGCGGAGAAGTTACGACATCTTCTCCAGAACCTTCAACATATCATTGATGAAGACGAACATTTCGCCAAGCCCTTCCCCACACCCCCACTTCTTGCCTTCAGACAACCGCACAACCTCAAACAGACCATTGTCCGCAGCAAACTACCAGCCTTCAGAGGCACAGTGTCCACGACACACATAACCCTGCCACAGTAACCTCTGCAAGACATGCTGGATCATCGACACGGATGACATCATCTCATGTGAGAACACCATCCACCAGGTACACGGTAAATACTCTTGTAACTCGGCCAATGCTGTCTACCTGATACACTGCAGGAAAGGATGTCCCGAAGCATGGTACACTGGGGAGACCATGCAGGCGCTACGACAACGGATGAATGAACATCGCTCGACAATCACCAGGCAAGACTGTTCTCTTCCTGTTGGCGAACACTTCAGTGGTCATGGGCATTCAGCCTCTGACCTTCGGGTAAGCATTCTCCAAGGCGGCCTTCACGACACACGACAGCGCAGAGTCGCTGAGCAGAGACTGATAGCCAAGTTCCGCACACATGAGGACGGTCTCAACAGGGATCTTGGGTTCATGTCGCACTATCTGTAACTCCCGTGACTTGCCTGAGCTTATAAAATCTCACTAACTGTCCTGTTTGGAGACAATACACATCTCTTTAACCTAAGCTTAATGCCATCTCCACTCACATATTCTGCATCTTTAAAACTTGATTACCTGTAAAGACTCATATTCCAACCATTATTCTGTAAATTGTGTTTATGTCTTTATTTGCCCTGTTTGTGAACTCAATTCCCACTCACCTGATGAAGGAGCACTGCTCTGAAAGCTAGTGGCTTTCGCTACCAAATAAACCTGTTGGACTTAAACCTGGTGTTGTGAGACTTCTTATTGTGTTTACCCCAGTCCAACGCCGGCATCTCCACATCATGTCCAGACTCTCCCACAAGAAGAAACAACCTCTCAGTATCGACCCTGTAAAGCCCCTGAGAATCCGACATGTCTCATCAATATTGCCTCTCATTTTTCTAACGAGTACAGGCCCAATCTATTCAACCTCTCCTCATCAGAAAATGCTGCCCTACTCGGTCTTGACCAAGTGAACCTTCTCTGGGCTGTCACCAATGTCACAGCCCAGGAATTAAATCAGAGTTGAGATTGCTGGCTCCAAGTGCAGTGTACGGAACAGCATAGCTTCAGCGCTGGTTGAAGATTTAGAAACCAAGCTTGCTGACCTACACCTCGCAGGCAGCGCTGAGGGTGACTGGGATCGCTTCAGGGATGCTGTCCATTCATCTGCGCTGAAGACACTCGGGCCCTCCACCTGCCAGCAGCATGACTGGTTCAGGGAGAATGATGAGGAGATACAGGCTCTACTTGTTGAAAAGCACCATCTTCATCGGGCCTGTCAGAACGACCCACCTTCAGCTGCCAAGAAAAATGCTTTTCCCAGTGCTCGCTGGACAGTCCGGAATAAACTATGGAAAATGCAGGATGCCTGGCTGAGTGCCAAGGCAGATGAAATACAGGGATACGCTGACAGAAACGACTTGAAACGGTTCTACGAAGCCCTCAACACTCTCTACAGACCTCAGTCTGTCGGGAGTTCCCCCCTCCTGAGTACAGATGGTACAACTCTCATTACAGAGAGGGCTCAGATCCTGCAGAGATGGGCTGAACACTTTGAAGCCGTCCTTAACCGATCGTCATCTATTAACGATGAGGCAATAGACAGGATTCCCCAACAACACCATGGATGACCCATCGTGAGCCAACGTCACGAAAGCTGTCAGCCAGCTACCCAGTGGCAAAGCCCCAGGGGCAGATACCAAACCCACAGAGATCTACAAAGCTGCTGGTCCTGTGCTTATCGAGAAGCTCTCACCGAGTTGTTCCAGTCCTTTTGGAAACAAGGATCTATTCCTCATGAACTTAAAGATGCTTCCATCGTACACCTGTACGAGAGGAAGGGCAGTTGGCAAGTATGCGACAACCACTGAGGAATCTCGCTGCTCTCCATCACAGGAAAAACCCTCGCAAGAATCCTGCTAAATGGTCTGGTCACTGGCCTGGAGCTGGGCCTGCTTCCAGAGTCACAGTGTGGCCTCCGCAAAGGTGGTGGGTCTATTGATATGATGTTTGCTGCGCGCCAACTTCAGGAGAAGTGTCAGGAGCAGAATCGCAAACTCTACACAACCTTTGTTGACCTCGCGAAAGCCTTTGATACTGTCAGCCGACAAGGCCTGTGGAGGATCAGGTCAAAGTTCGCCTGCCCCCCCCAAATTCATTCAGATGGTACGCCAGTTCCATGATGGCATGATGCCAGAGTACTGGATGGCGGAGAATCCTCTGAGGCATTCCCAGTCTCCAATGGTGTCAAACAGGGTTGTGTGCTCGCACCCACACTGTTCAGCATGATGTTTACTGCCATGCTGAATGATGCCTTCCAGGACAGTGTTACTGGAATCAGACTCAAGTACAGAGTGGATGGGAAGCTCTTCAACCTGAGGAGACTTCAAGCTATTACCAAAGTGAAAGAGACTTCTGAGAGATTTCCTCTTTGCCAATGACTGTGCTCTGTATACTGGCTCAGAGCCAGAGATGCAAATCAGTATGGACAAATTTTCCACAGCTTGTGACAAGTTTAGACTCATGACCAACATTAAAAAGACTGAAGTCATGCACCAGCCTGCTCCTCATGCACCGTGCACACAACCCATAATCACAATCAAAGGACAGAAACTACAGGCAGTGGACCAGTTCACTTCTCTTGGCAGCTCCCCCTCCCAAGCAGTGACTATTGATGCAGAAGCTTACTGCAGAATAGCAAAGGCAAGTTCTGCTTTCGGTAGACTGCACTCCACTGGATGGGAACGTCAAGAAATCAGCCCAGCAACAAAACTGAAGGTCTACAGCACCGCGGTACTCACTACCCTCCTGTATGCCTGGGAAACGTGGACTGTGTATCGAAGGCATGCAAGACAGCTCAATCACTTCCACATGACTTGTCTTCGCAAAATATTACACAGGAGGGGGCTGATTGTGGACGAGTCGCCAGGACCGGATGGAATGCATCCGAGGATTCTGAAAGAAATGGCGGAGGTTATAGTGGATGCCTTGGTGGTTATTTTCCAGACATCGCTGGATTCCAGGGAAGTGCCAGAAGATTGGAAAGCGGCTAATGTTACGCCGTTGTTTAAGAAGGGTGCCAGGCAAAAGGCAGGGTATTATAGGCCAGTTAGTTTAACGTCTGTGGTAGGTAAAATGTTAGAATCCGTCATCAAGGAGGAAATAGCGAGGCATCTTGAGGGGAATTGCTTGATAGAGCAGACGCAGCATGGTTTCGTTAAAGGGAAGTCGTGTCTGACAAATTTACTGGAGTTCTATGAGGATGTGTCTAGGGCGGTGGATAGAGGAGAGCCGGTGGATGTGGTCTTTCTTGATTTTCAGAAGGCGTTTGACAAGGTACCTCACAAGAGGTTATTGCAGAAGGTCAGGGGGCATGGAGTTGGGGGTAGGGTGTTAGCGTGGATAGAGGATTGGTTGTCAAATAGGAGGCAGAGAGTGGGGGTCAATGGGTGCTATTTGGATTGGCGGTTGGTGACTAGTGGAGTGCCCCAGGGGTTGGTGCTGGGGCCTCAGCTATTTACCATTTATATAGATGATCTGGACGAGGGAACCGAGTGTATGGTGTCGAAATTTGCTGATGACACCAAGATTGGTGGAACGGCAAATTGCGCGGAGGGTGTGGAGAGTCTGCAGAAGGATCTAGATAGGCTGGGCGAATGGGCCAGGAACTGGCAAATGGAATTTAATGTTGGCAAGTGTGAGGTGGTCCACTTTGGTAGGAATAATGGTAGGAAGGACTATTACTTACGTGGCGAAAAACTGCAGCAGGCGACGGTGCAGAGGGACCTCGGGGTCCTTGTGCATGAGTCGCAAAAACCCAGCCTGCAGGTGCAGCAGGTGGTCAGGAAGGCGAATGGGATGCTGGCCTTCATCGCGAGGGGGATTGAATATAAAAGTAGGGAGGTCTTGCTGCGGCTATATAGGGCATTGGTGAGGCCGCAGCTGGAGTACTGTGTGCAGTTTTGGTCGCCGTACTTACGCAAGGATATTTTGGCCTTGGAGGGAGTGCAGAGGAGGTTTACTAGGCTGATACCGGAGTTGAGGGGGAACTTCTTCACTCAAAGGGTGGTGAATCTCTGGAACTCTCTGCCCGTTGAAGTGGTGGAGGCTGCCTCGCTAAATATATTTAAGACGCGGGTTGATGGGTTTTTGATAAGAGAGGGGATTAAGGGTTATGGGGAGAGGGTGGGAATGTGGAACTGAGCCACGACAGATCAGCCATGATCTTATTGAATGGCGGGGCAGGCTCGAGGGGCTAGATGGCCTACTCCTGCTCCTATTTCTTATGTTCTTATGTTATCTGTTGGCGAGACAAAGTACCAGACACTGAAGTTCTCTCTTGAGCAAGTCTACCATCAGTCCACACACTGAGAGCGTAGACCCGGTGGGCAGGTCATGTCATCCGTATGTCAGAGCTCATTCCCAAGCAGCTGCTTTCTGGGGAACTCTCTGCAGGAAGACTCTCGCATGGAGGGCAGAAGAAACATTTCAAAGACACACTCAAAACCTCCCTGAAGTCGCTTGACATTGACACAACCACCTGGGAAACCCTGGCACAAAACCGCCCTCCCTGGCACTGCCTCATCCACAGAGGCTGTCAAGCTCACGAAGCAAGGTGTATTGCTGAAACACAACTTAATCACGAGCTGCGCAAGTCCAGGGCCACCAGCGCAACAACCACAGTGTCTACACAAGCCTGTCCAATATGTACCAGGACATTCCGTGCCCGAATTGGCCCTGATCAGTCACCTTCAGACACACCGCAACCAGCCTCAAAATGACTCATGGTGTCGAGGTCCTCATCGACGGTGATGGACAAATAACAACAACACGGAAAGGCTGCTTTCTGTGCCTCCTGTGACGACAGAGTTACATCTCCCTGGCAATTAGCACCCTGTGCTGAGGCGAGATAAGGATTCCAGTCCCTGTGGGGCAGTATTGGAGACTAACAGGATGAGTGCGCACACACATACACACACACACTCACACATACTCTTATACACACTCACACATATATACACACACACACACTCACACATACTCTTATACACACTCACACATATATACACACACACACACTCACACATACTCTTATACACACTCACACATATATACACACACACACACTCACACATACTCTTATACACACTCACACATATACACACACACACACTCACACATACTCTTATACACACTCACACATATATACACACACACACACTCACACATACTCTTATACACACTCACACATATATACACACACACACACTCACACATACTCTTATACACACTCACACATATATACACACACACACACTCACACATACTCTTATACACACTCACACATATATACACACACACACACTCACACATACTCTTACACACACTCACACATATATACACACACACACACACTCACACATACTCTTATACACACTCACACATATATACACACACACACACTCACACATACTCTTACACACACTCACACATATATACACACACACACTCACACATACTCTTATACACACTCACACATATATACACACACACACACACTCACACATACTCTTACACACACTCACACATATATATACACACACACACTCACACATACTCTTACACACACTCACACATATATACACACACACTCACACATACTCTTATACACACTCACACATATATACACACACA
Source organism: Carcharhinus amblyrhynchos (assembly GCF_965287045.1). NCBI lineage: Eukaryota > Metazoa > Chordata > Chondrichthyes > Carcharhiniformes > Carcharhinidae > Carcharhinus > Carcharhinus amblyrhynchos. Next base: position 3,796 of record NW_027650034.1, on the reverse strand, counting down.
CACACTCACACATACTCTTATACACACTCACACATATATACACACACACACTCACACATACTCTTATACACACTCACACATATATACACACACACACACTCACACATACTCTTATACACACTCACACATATATACACACACACACTCACACATACTCTTACACACACTCACACATATACACACACACACACTCACACATACTCTTACACACACTCACACATATATACACACACACTCACACATACTCTTATACACACTCACACATATATACACACACACACTCACACATACTCTTATACACACTCACACATATATACACACACACACTCACACATACTCTTACACACACTCACACATATACACACACACACACTCACACATACTCTTACACACACTCACACATATATACACACACACACTCACACATACTCTTATACACACTCACACATATATACACACACACACTCACACATACTCTTATACACACTCACACATATACACGCACACACACACTCACACATACTCTTACACACACTCACACATATATACACACACACACACACTCACACATACTCTTATACACACTCACACATATATACACACACACACACTCACACATACTCACACACACTCACACTCACACATACTCTTATACACACTCACACATATATACACACACACACTCACACATACTCTTATACACACTCACACATATACACGCACACACACTCACACACACACACACGCACACTTACTCTCACACACACACTTACACTCACTCACACACTGCTGGCCCAGCACTCAGCCCACAGCAAACTGCCCAGGATGAAATTAAATGGAAAGTAACTTGTATCGAGCAAGTGATTGTATCTACCCAGTGTCTACACACCCTTCACTGACCAGGGACCCACTGAACATAAGAAATAAGAAATAGGAGCAGGAGTAGGCCATCTCGCCCTTCGAGCCTGCCCCGCCATTCAATAAGATCATGGCTGATCTGTCGTGGCTCAGTTCCACTTTCCCGCCCTCTCCCCATAACCCTTAATCCCCTCTCTTATCAAAAACCCATCAACCCGCGTCTTAAAAATATTTAGCAAGGCAGCCTCCACCACTTCAACGGGCAGAGAATTCCAGAGATTCACCACCCTTTGAGTGAAGAAGTTCCTCCTCAACTCTGTTCTAAACCACCCCCCCTTTATCTTGAGGCTGTGCCCCCTAGTCCTGCTGTCCTTTCTGAGCGGGAAGAGCCTCTCCACCTCTATCCTATCCATCCCATTCATCATCTTATACGTCTCAATGAGATCTCCCCTCATTCTTCTAAACTCTAACGAGTACAAGCCTAATTTATTCAGCCTCTCCTCATAGCTCATCCCCCTCAACTCCGACATCAGCCTAGTAAACCTCCTCTGCACTCCCTCCAAGGCCAAAATATCCTTGCGTAAGTACGGCGACCAAAACTGCACACAGTACTCCAGCTGCGGCCTCACCAATGCCCTATACAGCTGCAGCAAGACCTCCCTACTTTTATATTCAATCCCCCTCGCGATGAAGGCCAGCATCCCATTCGCCTTCCTGACCACCTGCTGCACCTGCAAGCTGGGTTTTTGCGACTCATGCACAAGGACCCCGAGGTCCCTCTGCACCGTCGCCTGCTGCAGTTTTTCGCCATGTAAGTAATAGTCCTTCCTACCATTATTCCTACCAAAGTGGACCACCTCGCACTTGCCAACATTAAATTCCATTTGCCATTTCCTGGCCCATTCACCCAGCCTATCTAGATCCTTCTGCAGACTCTCCACACCCTCCGCACAATTTGCCGTTCCACCAATCTTGGTGTCATCAGCAAATTTCGACACCATACACTCGGTTCCCTCCTCCAGATCATCTATATAAATGGTAAATAGCTGAGGCCCCAGCACCGACCCCTGGGGCACCCCACTAGTCACCAACCGCCAATCCGAATAGCACCCATTGACCCCCACTCTCTGCCTCCTATTTGACAACCAGTCCTCTATCCACGCTAACACCCTACCCCCAACTCCATGTCCCTCGACCTTCTGCAATAACCTCTTGTGAGGTACCTTGTCAAACGCCTTCTGAAAATCAAGAAAGACCACATCCACCGGCTCTCCTCTATCCACCGCCCTAGACACATCCTCATAGAACTCCAGTAAATTTGTCAGACACGACTTCCCTTTAACGAAACCATGCTGCGTCTGCTCTATCAAGCAATTCCCCTCAAGATGCCTCGCTATTTCCTCCTTGATGACGGATTCTAACATTTTACCTACCACAGACGTTAAACTAACCGGCCTATAATTCCCCGCCTTTTGCCTGGCACCCTTCTTAAACAACGGCGTAACATTAGCCGTTTTCCAATCTTCCGGCACTTCCCCGGAATCCAGCGACGTCTGGAAAATAACCACCAAGGCATCCACAGGAAATCCACAAGGAACCCACAGCAAAGCCACTGCGAGAGAGGGAGGGAGTGGGGGAGAAAGTGACAGAGGGACAGAGGGAGAGAGAGAGCGAGAGACTGAGAGAGATAAGAGAGTTGGGGGAAGGAAGAGAGAGAGGACAGAAATGGAGAGAGAGGGGAGAGAGAGAGAGAGAGGAGGAGGGAGAGTGAGGGGGGAGAAAGAGAGAGAGAGAGAGAGAGCAAGGGAGGGTAAGAGAGGAGAGAAATGGAGAGAGAGAAAGAGAAGAACAATGAGGGAGAGAGAGAGAGAGAGACAGAGGCAGTGAGAGAGACAGAGACAGAGTGAGAGAGGGAGAGGTAACCCATGTGAACATACTCTTGTCTGTAACGGTGTCACAGATCCTTCATGATGTGGAGATGCTGGCGTTGGACTGGGGCAAACACAGCAAGAAGTCTCACAACGCCAGGTTAAAGTCCAACACGTTTATCTGGTAGCAAACACCACTAGCTTTCGGAGCACTGCTCCTTCATCAGGTGAGTGGGAGTTTTGATCACAAACAGGGCAAATAAAAACACAAACTCAAATTACAAAGTAATGGTTAGAATTCGAGTTTTTACAGGTAATCAAGTCTTAAAGGTACAGACAATGTGAGTGGAGAGAGGGTTAAGCACAGGTTAAGGAGATGTGTATTGTCTCCAGCTAGGACAGTTAGTGAGATTTTACAAGTCCTTCATCGTCCAGTACTTCCCCGGAGCAGAGAAGCTACGACATTTTCTCCGGAATCTTCAACATATCATCGATGAAGACAAACATCTCGCCAGGGCCATCCCCACACCCCCCACTTCTTGCCTTCAAACAACCGCACATCCTCAAACAGACCATTGTCCGCAGCAAACTACCCAGCCTTCAGAGGCACAGTGTCCGCGACACCACACAACCCTGCCACAGCAACCTCTGCAAGACATGTCGGATCATCGACACGGGTGACACCATCTCACATGAGAATACCATCCACCAGGTACACGGTGAATACTCTTGCAACTCGGCCAACATTGTCTACCTGATACGCTGCAGGAAAGGATCTCCCGAGGCATGGTAAATTGGGGAGACCATGCAGACGTTACGAACAATGGATGAATGAACACCAGGCAAGAGGGTTCTTTTCCTGTTGGCGAACACTTCAGCGGTCACGGGCATTCGTCCTCTGATCTTTAGGTAAGTGTTCTCCAAGTGTTCTCCACGACACACGACAGCACAGAGTCGCTGAGCAGAGACTGATAGCCAAGTTCCGCACACATGAGGACGGTCTCAACTGGGATCTTGGGTTCATGTCGCACTATCTGTAACCCCCATGACTTGCCTGAACTTGCAACATC
>NW_027650033.1:182500-192282 GCF_965287045.1 Carcharhinus amblyrhynchos | reverse complement strand
CCACTGTTATTTATCATTTATATTAATGATTTGGATGAGAATATTGGAGGCATTGTTAGTAAGTTTGCAGATGACACCAAGATTGGTGGCATAGTGGACAGTGAGGAAAGTTATCTCCGATTGCAACAGGATCTTGATCAATTGGGCCAGTGGGCTGACAAATGGCCATTAATGACAAATTAATGTAGATAAATGCGAGGTGATGCATTTTGGTAGATTGAACCAGGGCAGGACTTACTCAGTTAATGGTAGGGCGTTGGGGAGAGTTACAGAACAAAGAGATCGTAGCATATTTACAATTCTTAGACAGTTCTTACAAACACCAACCTCACAAGAGTACAATGTAGTGTATTTTTTATTGAGAGTAACGGATCACCATTGTATTTACACGTTCTATATACATACGCTTAGAAATCAAGAGCTGCGCCCAATCGGGGTTGACAGAGACCAGATGTTGGTGCTGGCTGGGGGCAGCGGAAGGGGGGGGGGCAGGGGGTGCGGGGGGGCAGAGGAAGGTGTTGGGGGGGGGGGCAGCGGAGGGGGGCATAGATTTAAGGTGAGAGGGAAGAGATACAAAAGGATCCAGAGGGGCAATTGTTTCACACAGATGTAGTAGTAGAGGCGGGTACAGTTTTATCTTTTGAAAAGCATTTAGACAGTTACACGGGTAGGATGGGTGTAGAGAGAGATATGGGCCAAACGCGGGAATGGGACTAGCTTAGGGGGTTTTAATAAAAAATGAGGGCCGCTTGGAGAAGTTGGGCTGTAAACCTCTACGAGAGCTTATGTCCTATTGGTGGTGGGGATGAGAGGCCGGGGGGGGTGGGGTAGGAGTAGATGGAGATCTATTGATGGTGGGGATGAGAGGTCGGGGGAGGGGGTGGGGGATGGAGGTCTATTACGGTGGGGCTAGAGGCGGGAGGGGGGAGGTGGTGAGAGGTCAGGTGGAGGGGATGGAGATTTGTTGGCGGTGGGGGCGAGAGGTTGAAGGTGAGAGGTCGGGGGAGAAGATGGAGATCTATTGGCGATGGGGGTTAGAGGTGGGGGGGGATGGGAGCTTGGGTGGAGGGGATGGAGATCCATTCACAGTGGGGGGGGGGGGAGTTAGAGGTGGGGGATGGAGATGTATTGGGGGTGGGGCGGTGGGGTTAGAGGCCGGGGGGGGGGGGGGAATGGAGACATATTGGGGGGTGGGGGGTTAGAGTCCGGGAGGGGTGAGGGGATGGAGATATACTGGGGGGTGGGGGGTTTGAGGCCGGGTGGGTGAAGAAGATGGAGATGTATTTGGGGGGGGTGGGTGGGGGGGGTAGAGGCCGGGGATGGAGATGTATTGGGGGGTGGGGGGGGGGGTGGTTAGAGGCTGGGGGGGCGGGTGGGTGAGGGGATGGAGATGTATTGGGGGTGGGGGTTAGAGTCCGGGGATGGAGATGTATTGGGGGTGGAGGGGGGTTAGAGGCTGGGGGGGGGGAGGTGGGTGAGGGGATGGAGATGTATTGGGGGTGGAGGGTGGTTAGAGGCTGGGGGGGGGGAGGTGGGTGAGGGGATGGAGATGTATTGGGGGTGGGGGGGGGGGGGTGAGGGGATGAAGATGTATTGGGAGGTGGGGGTGGGGGGGGTTAGAGGTCGGGGGGGCGGGGGGGGGGATGGAGATGTATTGGCGGTGGGGGTTAGAGGTCGGGGGGGCGGGGGGGGGATGGAGATGTATTGGCGGTGGGGGTGGGTTAGAGGCTGGGGGTGGTGGGTGAGGGGATGGAGATGTATTGGGGGTGGGGTTAGAGGTCGGGGGAGGGTGTGAGGGGATGGAGATGTATTGGGAGGTGGGGGTGGGGGGGTTAGAGGTCGGGGGGATGGAGATGTATTGGGAGGTGGGGGGTGGGGGGGTTAGAGGTCGGGGGGGATGGAGATGTATTGGGAGGTGGGGGTTAGAGGTCGGGGGGGGATGGAGATGTATTGGGGGTGGGGGTTAGAGGTCGGGGGAGGGTGTGAGGGGATGGAGATGTATTGGGAGGTGGGGGGTGGGGGGTTAGAGGTCGGGGGGGGATGGAGATGTATTGGCGGTGGGGGTTAGAGGTCGGGGGGGCGGGGGGGGGATGGAGATGTATTGGCGGTGGGGGTGGGTTAGAGGCTGGGGGGTGGTGGGTGAGGGGATGGAGATGTATTGGCGGTGGGGGTTAGAGGTCGGGGGGGATGGAGATGTATTGGGAGGTGGGGGGTGGGGGGGTTAGAGGTCGGGGGGGATGGAGATGTATTGGCGGTGGGGTTAGAGGTCGGGGGAGGGTGTGAGGGATGGAGATGTATTGGGAGGTGGGGGCTGGGGGGGTTAGAGGTCGGGGGAGGGTGTGAGGGGATGGAAAGGAGGACGGGGGGGGGTTGTCCTAGAGGCCGGTGTGGACGTCCCCGTTGGCCCCCTCCCCCTTGCCGGCCCGGCTCCGGCTCTGGCTGGCCTGGCTTTCGGAGGTGGTGGTGACCTCGAAGAGCTTGGCCATGAAGTTGGGCCCGGCGCTGCGGATCAGCTCCACGCCGGTGAAGGCGTACAGCACAGGGTTGACGCACGAGCCCACGAAGGCCAGCGCCCGTCACCATGGGCCGCTGCTCCTTCAGCCAGTCCCGCAGCCGGGCCCGGCCCGCCCCTCCGCCCCCACCTGGGCCAGGTTGACCGCGTGGTAGGGCAGCCAGAAGAGGCCGAAGGCCACCACGATGGCCACGATCAGCCGCTCCACCCGGCTCTTGCGGCGGGAGCGCAGCGTCCGCAGGCGGCGGCTGACCACCGCGTAGCTGCCCAGGATGACCGCGTAGGGCAGCAGGAAGCCCACCACCGTCTCGGCCAGGTAGTGGAAGGCCGTGTGGGCCGGGGAGGGGTGCCGCGGCTCGCACAGGTCCCGGCACTCCACCCGGCCCTTGCCCACCTCCCGGTAGATGGGGGCGGGCAGCGCCATCAGGGCCGCCAGGCACCAGATGCCCGCCAGCACCCGCCGGCTCAAGGACTTGCGGCGGAGCCGGGCAGCGGCGTAGGGGCGGGAGACCGCAGCCAGCCGGTCCACGCTCATGTAGGCCAGGAGGAAGACGCTGGCGTACATGTTGAGGCAGCAGATGTAGTGGAAGCCCTTGCAAGCTGCCCGGCCAAAGGCCCACTCCCGGCCCACCAGGAAGTGGATCCAGAAGGGGGTGGTCAGCAGGGTGACCCCGTCGGCCACCGCCAGGTTGAGGATCAGCACGCAGGTCACCGCCCGGCCCTGCCGCCTCATGCGCCACAGGATGGTCCACACCACGAAGGCGTTGCCCGGCAGCCCCACCACCAGGGCCAGCGACAGGATCAGGCTGCCAATGATGGTGGAGGGGCGGGAGCTCAGCAGGTTGTCCACGGCCGTCTGGTTGGGCTGGCAGGCTGGCGGAGACGGCGATGGCGTCGGGACGGTCAGCGGAGTGTCCAGTCCGGCCTACAGGGGGAGAGAGAGAGAGAGAGATTGAGAAACAGAGAGAGAGTGAGAGAGATTTAGAGAGTGAGATTGGGAGAGAGAGAGTGAGATATTGAGGAGAGATTGAGAGAAAGAGATTGGGAGAGAGAGAGAGAGAGAGATTGGGAGAGAGAGAGTGAGATATTGAGGGAGAGAGATTGGGAGAGTGAGAGATTGAGAGAGAGAGATTGGGAGAGAGAGAGAGAGATTGAGAGAGCGAGATTGGGAGAGAGAGAGAGAGAGAGTGAGATATTGAGGGAGAGAGATTGGGAGAGTGAGAGATTGAGAGAGAGATTGGGAGAGAGAGAGAGAGAGAGATTGGGAGAGAGAGTGTGAGATATGAGGGAGGAGAGATTGGGAGAGTGAGAGATGAGAGAGAGAGATTGGGAGAGAGAGAGAGAGATGGGAGGGAGAGAGAGATTGGGAGAGTGAGAGAGATTGGGAGAGAGAGAGAGAGATTGGGAGGGAGAGAGAGAGATTGGGAGAGAGAGAGAGAGATTGGGAGGGAGAGAGAGATTGGGAGGGAGAGAGAGATTGGGAGAGAGAGAGAGATTGGGAGAGAGAGAGAGAGATTGGGAGGGAGAGAGAGATTGGGAGAGTGAGAGAGATTGGGAGAGAGAGAGAGATTGGGAGAGAGAGAGAGAGATTGGGAGGGAGAGAGAGATTGGGAGAGTGAGAGAGATTGGGAGAGAGAGAGAGAGTGGGAGAGAGAGAGAGATTGGGAGTGAGAGAGAGATTGGGAGGTTGAAAGAGAGATTGGGAGAATGAGAAAGAGATTGGGAGATTGAGAGAGAGATTGGGAGAATGAGAGAGAGATTGGAGAATGTGAGAGAGTTGGGAGATTGAGAGAGAGATTGGGAGAATGAGAGAGAGATTGGGAGATTGAGAGAGAGATTGGGGAATGAGAGAGAGATTGGGAGAATGAGAGAGAGATTGGGAGAATGAGAGAGAATTGGGAGATTGAGAGAGAGATTGGGAGAATGAGAGAGAGATTGGGAGAATGAGAGAGAGATTGGGAGATGAGAGAGAGATTGGGAGAATGAGAGAGAGATTGGGAGAATGAGAGAGAGATTGGGAGATTGAGAGAGAGATTGGGAGAATGAGAGAGAGATTGGGAGATTGAGAGAGAGATTGGGAGGGAGAGGAGATTGGGAGAGAGGAGATTGGGAGGGAGGAGAGAGGATTGGGAGAGCGAGAGAGAAATTGGGAGGAGAGAGAGACTTGGAGAGAGAAATTGGGGTAAGTAGAGGAAAGAATTTCAAGCGGCAATTGGCAAATAAAATTCATGCCACACAAGTGCCAGGCAATGACCATCTCTCAACAAGAGAAGATCTGACCATTCGCACCCCTGGACATTACCATTGTACTACCATCACTGAATCCCCCACTATCAACATCCTGGGGAGGTGGGGGGTTGCTGTTACCATTAACCAGACTATTGAACTGGACACCACCCCCCCCACCACCACGCCTCCCGTCACCCTCCCCTCCCCCACCTTGACATTCGATGGTGTTACCATCGCTGAATCCCCCAACACCCTGGGGGTCACCATTGACTGAAGTGGACCCCAGGCAGCAACGGTGGGTTAGCACTTGCTGCCTCGCAGGGACCCTGGGGTTCGATTCCCGGCTCGGGTCACTGTCTGTGCGGAGTTTGCACGTTCTCCCCCCGTGTCCGCGTGGGTTGGATTTGCTCCGGGTGCTCCGGTTTCCACCCACAGCTCCGAAGGTGTGCAGATTAGGTGCGTTGGCTGTGCTAAAAATTGCCCCTTAGTGCCCTGGGATGGGTAGGTCAGAGGGATTAGTCAGGTAAAGGTGTAGAGGTTACGGGACCTGGGGATGGGATTGCGGTTGGCTTAGAATCGATGAGATGAATGACTTCGATTCCGCACCGTGGGGATTCTATGATTATATATAATATAAATATATATATATGGGAATTGAATTGAAGGGGAGCCAATTCACTCCTGCTGACTGCACGGTGGCACAGTGTTTAGCACTGCTGCCCCACAGCGCCAGGGACCTGGGTTCAATTCTGGCCACAGGTCGCTGTTTGTGTGGAGTTTGCATGTTCTCCCGTGTCTGTGCGGGTTTCCTCCGGGTGCTCCGGTTTCCTCCCACAGTCCAAAATGTGCGGGTTGGGTTGATTGGCCATGCTAAATTGTCCAATAGTGTCAGGGGGATTAGCAGGGTAAATATGAAGGGTTAGGGGAATAAGGTCTGGGTGGGATTGTGTTCGGTGCAGACTCGACGGGCCGAATGGCCTTCTTCTGTAGTGTACAGACTCTATGATTCTATGATTCCAGCCGCACCCCCTTGCACCCCTCCCCCAACCATTTCAACATCATTGCCATCATTGAATCCCCCACTACCATCATTCTGGGGGTTACCATTGACCAACTGGGACCCCAGCCATAAGAACATAAGAAATAGGAGCAGGAGTAGACCATCTAGCCCTTCGAGCCTGCCCCGCCATTCAATAAGATCGTGGCTGATCTGATAGTGGATCAGTTCCACTTTCCCGCCCTCTCCCCATAACCCTTAATTCCCCTGTCTATCAGAAACCTATCTACCCGTGTCTTAAATATATTCAATGAGGTAGCCTCCACCACTTCAATGGGCAGAGAATTCCAGAGGTTCACCACCCTTTGAGTGAAGTTCCTCCTCAACTCCAATCTAATCTGCGCCCCCCCCTTATCTTGAGGCTGTGCCCTCTAGTCCTGCTATCCTTTCTTTCATATAAATACTGTGGCTACCAGAGCAGGTCAGAGACTGGGAATCCTGCAGAGAGTAACTCACCTCCTGACACCCCCTCCCCCCCACTACCAATACCTCCTGTCAATCATCTACAAGGACTTACCATCGCTGAATTCAACCACCCCCCCCCCCCCACCACCAATATCTTGGGGGTTACCATTGACCAGAAACTGAAACAGAACAGCCGTATAAATCTGCTAAAACGTCACTGCGCTCCCTTCACAGCAAGAACATTCTTCCTCACCACCTCTACTACTACCTCTGGCAGCCTCGTTCCAGACACTCACCACCCTCTGTGTGTGAAAAAAATTGCCCTCTGGACCCTTTTGTATCTCTCCCCTCTCACCTTCAACCTGTGCCCTCTAGTTTTAGACTCCCCTACCTTTAGAACATAGAACATAGAACATTACAGCGCAGAACAGGCCCTTCGGCCCACGATGTTGCGCCGACCAGTTAAAAAGCAATGACCCACTAATCTAAACCAATCCCTTCTCGTCCATAAACCTATCCATAGATCTCTTAAACGCCCCCAAACTAGGCGCATTTACAACCGCAGCTGGCAGGGCATTCCAATCCCTCACCACCCTCTGGGTAAAGAACCTACCCCTGAGATCAGTCCTATAACTACCCCCCCTTAATTTAAAGCTATGCCCCCTCGTGCTAGCTTTCTCCATCCGAGGAAAAAGGCTATCACTATCCACCCTATCTAAACCTCTAATCATCTTATATGTTTCAATAAGATCCCCTCTTAGCCGCCTTCTTTCTAGCGAAAACAACCCAAATCCCTCAGTCTCTCCTCATAGGACTTCCCCTCCATGCCAGGCAACATCCTGGTAAACCTCCTCTGCACCCTCTCCAATGCCTGCACATCCTTCCTGTAATGTGGGGACCAGAACTGCACACAGTACTCCAAGTGCGGCCGCACCAGAGTTGTGTACAGTTGCAACATGATGCTGCGACTCCTAAATTCAATCAAATAAATTCAAATAAATTGGGAAAAGATATTGACTATCTAGCTGATCTATGCCCCTCATTATTTTATAGCCCTCTATGAGATCACCCCTCAGCCTCCTACACTCCAGAGAAAAAAGTCCCAGTCTATCCAGCCTCTCCTTATAACTCAATCCATCAAGTCCTGGTAGCATCCTAGTAAATCTTTTCTGCACTCTTTCTAGTTTAATAATATCCTTTCTATAATCGGATAAGCACATGAATGTGTAAGTAATAGAACATAGAACACTACAGCACAAACAGGCCCTTCGGCCCACAAGTTGCCCTGATGATATCCCTACCTACCAGGCCTATCTATAACCCCCAATCCCACTAAATCCCATATACTCATCCAGAAGTCTTTTAAAAGACCCCAGCGAGTTCGCCTCCACCACCACCGACGGCAGCCGATTCCACTCACTCACCACCCTCTGAGTGAAAAACTTACCCTGACATCTCCTCTGTACCTGCTCCCAGCACCTTAAACCTGTGTCCTCTCGTAGCGACCATTTCAGCCCTGGGAAATAGCCTCTGAGATCCACCCTATCTATACCTCTCAACATCTTATAAACCTCTATCAGGTCACCTCTCAACCTTCGTCTCTCCAGGGAGAAGAGACCGAGCTCCCTCAACCTATCCTCGTAAGGCATGCCTCCCAATCCAGGCAACGTCCTTGTAATCTCCTCTGCACCCTCTCAATGGCTTCCACACCCTTCCTGTAGTGAGGCGACCAGAACTGAGCACAGTACTCCAAGTGGGGTCTGACCGGGAGGCATAGGGCAGGCAGGAGGGATGAGTTTGACATCATGGTTAGTACAACATGATGGGCTGAAGGGCCTCTGCCTGCGTTGTACTCTTCTATGTTCTAGGTTCCATTAAATCATTGAACGCCCCCACAACTATCAACACCGCATCGGGGAACATTCGATCCCTCCCATCCATGTACAGTGGCAGCGGTGTGTGTGGACCATCCACACTGCACTGCAGTGACTCACCAAGGCACCTAGAAATGATTCCATTACACTCCTGACTTGTAGATGCTGGATAGGCGTAGGGGGGGGTAAGATTCAGGAGGTGGGTTACACTCCGCAGGATTCCCAGCCTCCTGGCCTGCTCTGGCAGACACAGCATTTACACGGCTGGGCCCTGTTCAGATTCTGGTCAATGGTAAAACCCCCAGCGTGTTGATAATGGGGGATTCAGCTATGGGGGGGGGTGGGGAGGGGGACGGCACGTGGCACAGTGGGTCAGCACTGCTGCCTCACGGCGCCAGGGACCCGGGTTCGATTTCCCGGCCTCGGGGTCACTGTCTGAGCGGAGTCTGCACGTTCTCCCCGTGTCTGCGCGGGTTTCCTCCGGGTGCTCCGGTTTCCTCCCACAGTCTGAAAGGCGTGCTGCATTAACCCGAACGGGTGCCGGAGCGTGGTGACTAGGGGGGATTTCACAGGAACTTCATTGCAATGTTAATGTAAGCTGTACGTGTGACGAATAAATAAAATTTTAAATAAAGATGTTTTGCTGCGATTGTACAGGGTGTTAGCGAGGCCACACCTGGAGTACTGTGTGCAGTTTTGTCTCCTCATACAGGAATCATAGAACGCTACATTGCAGGAAGAGGCCCTTCGGCCCATCGAGTCTGCACCGACACAATCCCACCCAGGCCCTACCCCATATCCCTACATATATACCCACTAATCCCTCTAACCTACACATCCCTGGACACTAAGGGGCAATTTCTTAGCACAGCCAATCAACCTAACCCGCACATCTTTGGACTGTGGGAGGAAACCAGAGCACCCGGAGGAAACCCACGCAGACACGGGGAGAACGTGCAACCTCCACACACACAGCGACCCTTGTGTGGCACCGGTATGGTATACACACACACACACACACACACCCACACACACATACACACACACACACACACACGCACACACACACACGCACACACGCGCACACACACACACGCACACACATACACACACACGCACACGCACACACACACGACGCACACGGCACACACACACGCACACACACACACTCACACACACACACCACACACACGCACACACTTACACACACACGCGCACACACACACACGCACACACATACACACACACGCACACGCACACACACACGCACACACACACACACACACACACGCGCGCACACATACACACACTCACACACGCACACACACACACACGTACACACACACACACGCACACACATACACACACACACACGCACACACACACACACACACACACATACGAACATAAGAAATAGGAGCAGGAGTAGGCCATCTGGCCCTTCGAGCCTGCCCCGCCATTCAATAAGATCATGGCTGATCTGTCGTGGCTCAGTTCCACATTCCCGCCCTCTCCCCATAACCTTTAATCCCCTCTCTTATCAAAAACCCATCAACCCGCGTCTTAAAAATATTTAGTGAGGTAGCCTCCACCACTTCAACGGGCAGAGAATTCCAGAGATTCACCACCCTTTGAGTGAAGAAGTTCCCCCTCAACTCCGTTCTAAACCGTCCCCCCTTTATCTTGAGCTGTGCCCCCTAGTCCT
>NW_027650033.1:172500-177500 GCF_965287045.1 Carcharhinus amblyrhynchos | reverse complement strand
CCGAGCACCCGGAGGAAAAGCCTAACGCTTCCTCCCTCGTAATGGATATTTCCTTCGACTGGTCGACAGCTCCCTCCAAGACATTACAAGACACCAAGCCCCTCTCCTTCATGAATACCGACGCAAACTATTAGTGTCACAATTGATTAGTGTACATTAACACGGCAATGAAGCTACTGTGAAAATCCCCTATAGTCGCCACACTCCCGTTCGGGTTACACTGAGGGAGAATTTAGCACGGCCAAAATTCTAATTAATTTAATAATTTAATGCGCATGTGAGTGTGCGCATGAGAGAGTGTGTGCATGTGAGTGTGTGCATGAGAGAATGTGTGCATGTGAGAGTGTGTGCATGAGAGAATGTGAGTGTGTGCATGAGAGAGTGTGTGCATGTGAGTGTGTGCATGAGAGAATGTGTGCATGTGTGTGTGCATGAGAGAGTGTGTGCATGTGAGAGTGTGTGCATGAGAGAATGTGAGTGTGTGCATGAGAGAGTGTGTGCATGTGAGAGTGTGTGCATGTGAGAGTGTGTGCATGAGAGAATGTGAGTGTGTGCATGTGAGAGTGTGTGCATGTGAGAGTGTGTGCATGAGAGAATGTGAGTGTGTGCATGAGAGAGTGTGTGCATGTGAGAGTGTGTGCATGAGAGAATGTGAGTGTGTGCATGTGAGAGTGTGTGCATGTGAGAGTGTGTGCATGAGAGAATGTGAGTGTGTGCATGAGAGAGTGTGTGCATGTGAGAGTGTGTGCATGTGAGAGTGTGTGCATGTGAGAGTGTGTGCATGAGAGAATGTGAGTGTGTGCATGTGAGAGTGTGTGCATGTGAGAGTGTGTGCATGTGAGAGTGTGTGCATGAGGGAATGTGAGTGTGTGCATGTGAGAGTGTGTGCATGTGAGAGTGTGTGCATGAGAGAATGTGAGTGTGTGCATGAGAGAGTGTGTGCATGTGAGAGTGTGTGCATGTGAGAGTGTGTGCATGTGAGAGTGTGCGCATGTGAGAGTGTGTGCATGTGAGAGTGTGTGCATGTGAGAGTGTGTGCATGTGAGAATACGTGCATGTAAGAGTGGGTGCATGTGCGAGTGTGCATGTGAGAGTGTGTGCAATGTGAGAATGTGTGCATGTGAGAGTGTGTGCATGTGAGTGTGTGTGCATGTGAGGATGTGTGCATGTGAGAATGTGTGCATGTGAGAATGTGTGCATGCGAGAATGTGCGCATGTGGGTGTGTGCATGAGAGAGTGCATATGAGCGTGTGCATGTGAGAGCATGTGCATGGGGGAGTGTGTGCATGTGAGAATGTGTGCATGTGAGAGTGCGCGTGTGAGAGTGTGTGCATGTGAGTGTGTGCATGTGAAAGTGTGTGCATGTGAGAATGTGTGCATGTGTGTGCATGTGAGTGTGTGCATGTGAGAGTGCGTGCATGTCAGATTGTGTGCATGTGCGAGTGTGTGTGCATGTGAGAGTGTGTGCATGTGAGAGTGTGCGCATGTGAGAGTGTGTGCATGTGAGTGTGTGCATGAGAGAGTGTGTGCATGAGAGAACGTGTGCATGTGAGTGTGTGCATGTGAGAGTGTGTGCATGTTAGAATGTGTGCATGTGAGAGTGTGCATGTGAGAGTGTGTGCATGTTAGAATGTGTGCATGTGAGAGTGTGCATGTGAGAGTGTGTGCATGTTAGAATGTGTGCATGTGAGAGTGTGCATGTGAGAGTGTGTGCATGTTAGAATGTGTGCATGTGAGAGTGTGTGCATGTGAGAGTGCGTGCATGTGAGTGCGTGCAATGTGAGAATGTGTGCATGTGAGAGTGTGTGCATGTATGAGTGTGTGCATGTGAGTGTGGGTGCATGTGAGGATGTGTGCATGTGAAAATGTGTGCATGCGAGACTCTGCGCATGTGGGTGTGTGCATGAGAGAGAGTTTGCATGTGAGTTTGTGCATGAGTGAGTTTGTGCATGTGAGAGTGTGTGCATGTGGGAGTGTGTGCATGTGAGAATGTGTGCATGTGAGAGTGTGCATGTGAGAGTGTGCATGTGAGAGTGTGTGCATGTGAAAGTGTGTGCATGTGAGAATGTGTGCATGTGTGTGCATGTGAGTGTGTGCATGTGAGAGTGTGTGCATGTGAGATTGTGTGCATGTGTGAGTGTGTGTGCATGTGAGAGTGTGCATGTGAGAATGGGTGCATGTGAGAATGCGTGCATGTGAGAGTGTGCATGAGAGACTGTGCATGTGAGTGTGTGCATGTGAGAGTGTGTGCATGTGAGAATGCGTGCATGTGAGAGTGTGCATGAGAGACTGTGTGCATGTGAGTGTGTGCATGTGAGAGTGTGTGCATGTGTGTGCATGTGAGAGTGTGTGCATGTGATGGTGTGTGCATGTGAGAGTGTGTGCATGTGTGTGTGTGCATGTGAGAGTGTGTGCATGTGTGTGTGTGCATGTGAGAGTGTGTGCATGCTAGAATGTGTGCATGTGAGTTTGTGCATGTGAGAGTGTGTGCATGTGTGTGTGTGCATGTGAGAGTGTGTGCATGTGTGTGTGTGCATGTGAGAGTGTGTGCATGCTAGAATGTGTGCATGTGAGTTTGTGCATGTGAGAGTGTGTGCATGTGTGTGTGTGCATGAGAATGTGTGCATGTGAGATTGTGTGCATGTGAGAATATGTGCATCTGAGAGTGTGTGCACGTGAGAATGTGTGCATGTGATTAATTTAATTTAATAATTAATTTATTAATTAAATTCTAATTTGGACCCTAACCCGCACGTCTTTCGGACTGTGGGAGGAAACGGGAGCACACCCTGGAGGAAACCCATGCAGACACGGGGAGAACGTGCAGACTCTGCACAGACAGTGACCCAAAGCAGGGTCCCTGATGCTGTAGCTAACCACTGTGCCACAGTGCTGCCCCAACCCTTCAAATGTAAGACTTGTGAATACAGAACATCGAACCCTACATTGCAGAAAGAGGCCCTTCGGCCCATCGAGTCTGCACCGAACACAATCCCACCCAGGCCCTACCCCCATATCTCTACATATTATACCCACTATTCCCTCTAACCTACACTTCCCTGGACACTAAGGGGCAATTTCTTAGCATGGCCAATCAACCTAACCTGCACATCTTTGGACTGTGGGAGGAAACCGGAGCACCCGGAGGAAACCCACGCAGACACGGGGAGAATGTGCAAACTCCACACAGACAGTGACCCGAGGCCGGGAATCGAACCCAGGACCCTGGAGCTGTGAAGCAGCAGCGCTAACCACTGTGCTACCGTGCCGCCCACATATTAGTCACTCTCTCTCCCTGTACGTCAGCCCTCCAATGCACAGTTCCCAGTTTTGTAACCTTCCATTAATCCCACAAATTGCTTAAACGTTTGTTCAGCATGGTGACTGAGAGGAAATGACTCACTCCTGGGCTGGTATTATACAACCTCAATAATGCCCGGGCATGTGTGTGTTTGACCACTTCTCCAGCCTGTCACACGGGGAACAGGAGGAGGCCCCGTTCAGCCCCTCATCAGGATGTGAGTGTTGTTGGCCAAGCCCTACATTTGTTGCCCCTCCTTAATTGCCCCTCGAGAAGGTGGTGTGTGAGCCACCCTCTTGAACCCGCTGTGTGGTGTAGGTTGGGGTTAGAATCACACACACACACGTCGGCACAGTGGTCAGCACTGCTGCCTCAGATCTTCAGGGTCCTGGGTTCGATTCCCGGCTCGGATCACTGTCTGTGTGGGGTTTGCACATTCTCCCCGTGTCTGCGTGGGTTTCCTCCGGGTGCTCTGGTTTCCTCCCACAGTCTGAAAGACGTGCTGGTTTGGGTGCATTAGCCGTGCTAAATTCTCCCTCAGTGTAACCCGAACAGGCACCTGAGTGTGGCGACTGGGGGAATTTTCACAGTGACTTCATTGCAGTGTTAATGTAACCCTGACTTGACTAATAAATAAACTTTACACACACACATGCACACTTCCACACACTAACACACACATACACACACACCCTCTCACACACAATGTCACTGTATCGCACGCACACAATCACACACAGAGAAAAACATACACACAGATACACACTCTCACAGTCACACAGAATCACACACACACACACACACAAACTCTCACACACACACTCTCTCACATGCACACACTCTCACATGCACACACACTCACATGCATACACACTCGCACGCACACACTCTCAAATGCACACTCTCACATGTACACACATTCACATGCACACACTCTCACATGCACAATCTCACATGCACACTCTCACATGTACACTCTCAAATGCACACAATCTCACATGCACACACACTCACATGCAAACACTCTCACATGCACAAACTCACATGCACACACTCTCACATGCACACACGCTCACATGCATACACACTCGCACGCACACACTCTCAAATGCACACTCTCACATGTACACACAGTACACACACTCACATGCACATATTCTCACATGCACAATCTCACATGCACACTCTCACATGCACACAATCTCACATGCACACACACTCACATGCGCACACACACATGCACACACACTCACATGCACACATTCTAACATGCACACACTCACATGCACACACTCACACATGCACACACACACATGCACACCATCTCACATGCACACACTCTCACATGCACACTCTCATATGCACACACTCTCAAATGCACTCTCTCATATGCACATACTCACATGCACACATGCACAAACACTCACATGCACACAATCTCACATGCACACTCCCACATGCACACACTCTCACATGCACACACTCTCACATGCACACACTGACTTGCGCACATTCTCACATGCACACACTCTCACATGCACACTCTCACATGCACACACTCACATGCACACACATTCACATGCACACATTCTCACATGCACACTCTCTCACATGCACACACTCACATGCACACACTCTCACATGCACACGCTCTCACATGCACACACACTCACATGCACACACACTCACACGCACACGC
>NW_027650033.1:105000-167500 GCF_965287045.1 Carcharhinus amblyrhynchos | reverse complement strand
TAGCATGGCCAATCCACCTAACCTGCACATCTTTGGACACTAAGGGACAATTTAGCATGGCCAATCCACCTAACCTGCACATCTTTGGACACTAAGGGACAATTTAGCACGGCCAATCCACCTAACCTGCACATCTTTGGACACTAAGGGACAATTTCCCTCGCTCTCCTTCTCAGACGCTCTACTGCATTCCATCACTCCCTCTCAGTTTCTCTCTCTGTCTCTCTCTCTCTCTTTCCTGTCCCCTTCTCTCCCCCTCCCTTTCTAACCTCTCCCTCCGTCCATTCTCCGCCTCTCTCTCATCTACCCCTCTCTCTCTCGGTCACTCCCACTTTCTTCCCAGTTCTGTTCCCCAGTCCAGGGCTCCCCAGTCTCATTCACACCCCTCCACTGCTGCCAGCAAGAACGGAGAATTCTAGCACTGAGCCAAATCCCCTTCACCGCAACCGGATGAGGGAACCCCAACCGTGTGTGAGATCGGAGAATTCCATCCCCATCTCTCTCTCTCTCTCCCCCTTCCCCTCTCCTTCACGCTGTGACTGCTAATTAACCCATACATTCAGTCAGAGGCATTTTTTAAATTCATTTGTGGGACATGGGTGTCTCTGGCTGGACCCAGCATTTATTTGCCCATCCCTAGTTGCCCCTCGGAGGGCAGTTGAGAGACAACCACATTGCTGTGTGGCCTCTGGAGTACTGTGTGCAGTTCACGTCCCCAGACATGGAGGCTTTGGAGAGGGTGCAGAGGAGGTTTACCAGGAGGCCAGACCGGGTAAGGACGGCAGATTTCCCCTTCCCTAAAGGGACATTAGTGAACCAGATGGGTTTTTCCGACAATGGTTTCACCGTCATCAGTAGATTCTTAATTCCAGATTTTTTTCATTGAATTCAAATTCCACCGTCTGCCGTGGCGGGATTCGAACCCAGGTCCCCCCAGAACATCAGCTGAGTTTCTGGGATTAATAGTCTAGCGATAATACCACTAGGCCGTCGCCTGGAGGAAGAGATGGCAGAGGCATCATAGGGATAAAGGAACACGGGAATTATAGAACATAGAACATTGCAGCACAGAACAGGCCCTTCGGCCCACGATGTTGCGCCGACCAGTTAAAAAGCAATGACCCTCTAACCTAAACCAAACCCTTTCCATCCATAAACCTATCCACGGATCTCTTAAACGTCCCCAAACTAGGCGCATTTACAACTACAGCAGGCAGGGCATTCCAATCCCTCACCACCCTCTGGGTAAAGAACCTACCTCTGACATCCGTCCTATAACTACCCCCCCTTAATTTAAAGCCATGCCCCCTCATGCTAGCTTTCTCCATCCGAGGAAAAAGGCTATCACTGTCCACCCTATCTAAACCTCTAATCATCTTATATGTTTCAATAAGGTCCCCTCGTAGCCGCCTTCTTTCTAATGAAAACAACCTCAAATCCCTCAGTCTCTCCTCATAGGACCTCCCCTCCATGCCAGGCAACATCCTGGTAAACCTCCTCTGCACCCTCTCCAAAGCCTCCACGTCTGGGGACGTGAACTGCACACAGTACTCCAAGTGCGGACGCACCAGAGTGTTGTACAGTTGCAACATGACGCTGCGGCTCCTAAATTCAATCCCCCTACCAATAAACGCCAAGACACCGTACGCCTTCCTAACAACCCTATCTACTTGATTCCCAACTTTCAGGGATCTATGTATACATACACCTAGATCCCTCTGTTCATCCACATTAGGAGCAGAATTGGGCCAATTCGGCCCTTCGAGCCTGCTCTGCCATTCAATCAGCTCATGGCTGACCTCTCCCCGCTCTCAAATCCACCTCCCCGCCTCGTTCCCCGTACCCCTTTAACCCGTTTTTAAATCAGAAATATATCCATCTCCTTCTTGAAGCCATTTAATGATGCAGTCTCCACCGCGCCATGGGACAGTGGTTCCACAGATTCATAAGAACATAAGAACATAAGAAATAGGAGCAGGAGTAGGCCATCTGGCCCTTCGAGCCTGCCCCGCCATTCAATAAGATCATGGCTGATCTGTCGTGGCTGATCAGTCGTGGCTCAGTTCCACTTTCCCGCCCTCTCCCCATAACCC
The DNA here is from genome assembly GCF_965287045.1 of Carcharhinus amblyrhynchos. NCBI lineage: Eukaryota > Metazoa > Chordata > Chondrichthyes > Carcharhiniformes > Carcharhinidae > Carcharhinus > Carcharhinus amblyrhynchos. The sequence continues at coordinate 165,407 of NW_027650033.1, read as the reverse complement.
TTAATCCCCTCTCTTATCAAAAACCCATCAACCCGCTTCTTAAAAATATTTAGCGAGGCAGCCTCCACCACTTCAACGGGCAGAGAATTCCAGAGATTCACCACCCTTTGAGTGAAGAAGTTCCTCCTCAACTCCGTTCTGAACCGCCCCCCCTTTATCTTGAGGCTGTGCCCCCTAGTCCTACTGTCTTTTTTGAGCGGGAAGAGTCTTTCCACCTCTATCCTATCCATCCCATTCATCATCTTATACGTCTCAATGAGATCTCCCCTCATTCTTCTAAACTCTAACGAGTACAAGCCTAGTTTATTCAGCCTCTCCTCATAGCTCAACCCCCTCAACTCCGGTATCAGCCTAGTAAACCTCCTCTGCACTCCCTCCAAGGCCAAAATATCCTTGCGCAGGTGCGGCGCCCAAAACTGCACACAGTACTCCAGCTGCGGCCTCACCAATGCCCTATACAGCTGCAGCAAGACCTCCCTACTTTTATATTCAATCCCCCTCGCTATGAAGGCCAGCATCCCATTCGCCTTCCTGACCACCTGCTGCACCTGCAGGCTGGGTTTTTGCGACTCATGCACAAGGACCCCGAGGTCCCTCTGCACCGTCGCCTGCTGCAGTTTTTCGCCACATAAGTAATAGTCCTTCCTACCATTCTTCCTACCAAAGTGGACCACCTCACACTTGCCAACATTAAATTCCATTTGCCATTTCCTGGCCCATTCGCCCAGCCTATCTAGATCCTTCTGCAGACTCTCCACATTCACCGCCCTCTCCGCGCGAAGTAGTTTCTCCTCATCTCAGTTTTAAATCTACTGCCTCCCAACCTCTACCCGTCACCTCTTGTTCTCGATTGCCCCACAAGGGGGGGGGGAAACGTTCGGCCCCGCCTTTACTTTCTCAATCCCTTTTAAAATTTTACACAGCTTGATCAGATGCCCCCCCCCCCCCCCGCCCCCCCCTCATCTTTCTGAACTCCAGCGAGCTCAAGCCCCAAGCTGTTTACCTCATTCATCAACCCCTCCCGTCCCCGGAGTCAATCTGGTGAACCTCCCTCTGAGCTGCCTCCAACGTCACCACATCCTCCCTCAAGTAAGGAGATCAAAACTGGACACAAGACTCCAGATGTGCTTTCGCCAGCATCCTGTGTCATTGCAACAACACTTCTCTATTTCTATACCTCAGCCCTTTTGCAATAAGTGCCAACATCCCATCTGCCTTTTATCTAACGCGCTGCACCCATTTCTCTGACTCACGAACAAAGACACCCAGGTCCCTCTGCCCGGACGCCATCGCGAATCTGCTCCCCGTTTTGGTAACAATGTGCCTTTCTGTTCTCTTCTGCCAAAATGGATAACCTCACACTTATCCCCATTAAACTCCCTCTGCCAAATTTCAGCCCATCTTGGCCAAGGGTCTGTGTGCAGTTCTGGTCACCCTATTATAGAAAGGGTATTATTAAACTAGAAAGAGTGCAGAAGAGATGCCACCGGGACTGGATGGATTGAGTTATAAGGAGAGGCTGGATAGACTGGAAATAGCCTCTGGATTCTCAGAGGCTATTTCCCCGGGTTGAAATGGTCGCTACGAGAGGACACAGATTTAAGATGCGGGGAGGAAAGTACAGAGGAGATGTTAGGGGTAAGTTTTTCACTCAGAGGGTGGTGAGTGAATGGAATCGGCTGCCGTCAGTGGTGGTGGAGGCGAACTCGCTGGGGTCTTTTAAAAGACTTCTGGATGAGTATATGAGGTTTAATGGGATTGGGGGTTATAGATAGGTCTATAGATTGGTAGGTGTTGATGTGATCGGCGCAACTCGTGGGCCGAAGGGCCTGTTTGTGCTGTAGTGTTCTATGTTCTATGTTCTAGACCATGACTTTTTTCCCTGGAGCGTAGGAGGCTGAGGTGTGATCTTATAGAGGTCTATAAAATAATGAGGGCACAGATCAGCTAGGTAGTCAATTTGTGCGCCTAAACTGGACCAGATACTGGGCAAGACGACAGCTCAGTGACTATCGCTGTTTGCTGTGCAGGCACATGGCTTTGGGCCAGTGTCTGTGGGGAGTTTGCGCATTCTCCCCGTGCTTGCGTGGGTTTTCTCCGGGTGCTCCGGTTTCCTCCCACCCCCAAAGACGTGCTATTAGGCTGATTGGCAGGAATAAATTGTCCCTAAATCAGATTCCCTCAATCTGGATGGCCATAAAACATTAGACAGGGGTCGTGGGGGGAGAGGGGGGACTGGTGGTGTTGAGATGGCGGCGCGGGCTCGTTGGGCCGAAGGGCCTGTTTCCCGGGCTGATTTTGTTCTTTATCTTTTCCCAAAGGTAAGGGAGTCTAAAACTAGAGGTCACAGGTTTAAGGTGAGAGGGGAGAGAGACAAAAGGGTCCAGAGGGGCAATTTTTTCACACAGAGGGTGGTGAGTGTCTGGAACAAGCTGCCAGAGGTATGTCATTCATCCATCGTCATCGATGAGGACCTCAACACCATGAGTTGTTTTGAGGCTGGTTGCGGTGTGTCCGAAGATGACTGATCAGGGCCTACTCGGGCACGGAATGTCCTGGCACATATTGGACAGACTTGTGTAGACACTGTAGTTGTTGCGCTGGTGGCTCTGGACTTGTGCAGCTCGCACTTAGGTTGTGCTTCAGCAAATACACCTTGCTTCGTGAGCTTGATAGCCCTTGTGGATGAGGCAGCGCCAGGTAGGGCGGTTTTGTGCCAGCGTTTCCCAGGTGGTCGTGTCAACGTCAAGAGACTTCAGGGAGGCCAGAGGTAGTAGTAAAGGCAGGTACGATTTTGTCTTTTAAAAAGCATTTAGACAGCTACACGGGTAAGATGGGTCAAGTGGGATTTGGGCCAAATGCGGGCAATTGGGACAAGCTTAGAGAGTAAAAGAAAGGGGTGACATTGACAAGTTGGGCCAAAGGGCCTGTTTCCATGCTGTCAACCTCTGTGACTCTATAACAAGGAAATATAATAACATCTGGAATATACGGCACTAATCCCAGTAATGATGACCGTGACAACCACCATTAAGTGGCATTAAAAACCCATCTGGTTCACTAGTATTCTCCCCTTTGGTGAAAGGAGGGATATCTGTCACTCTTACCTGGTTGGGCATATATGTGACTCCAGAATGCCCTCTAACCCCCACCTCCCCCCCCCCACTCCTTCAAAGGGACAGAAGGAATTGAGGTGGGGGGGAGGAAGGTGGCGATCCACAGGGGTCAGAATTGGGGGAGGGGGGGGGAACGCTGTCAGTGGGATTTTCCAGCCATGCTTACCCCCCCCTCCTCAAAAGGTCAAAAAATCCTGCCCAAGATCAACGGACCTTGGCATGACGCGTGTCCTACCCGCTTCGATTCCCGTGGCAGTAATCGGGGCAGGCTGGGGAGGGGGCGGTGGTGGGGGGGGGGTTGTCTGCCGGGAGGGTGGGGGGGGTGCAGGGGAGTCTGCGGGATTTGCACTATCGGTGGAGGGGGGGAATGTTCCGGGATGGGTGAAAGCTGGCCCAGGAATGGTTGGGGGGCCCAGGAATGGTTGGGGGGCCCAGGAATGGTTGGGGGGGGTCAGAAATGGTTGGGGGGCCCAGGAATGGTTGGGGGGCCCAGGAATGGTTGGGGGGGCCAGGACTGGGTCATTGGAGGTGGGGGGGGAGATTCTTATGGAATGGTGGGGCAGGCTCCAGAGGCCAAGTGGCCTGCACACTCCCAACAGCTACATTGGTGGTTGAGTAACATAGCGCAGTACAGGCCCTTCGGCCCTCGATGTTGCGCCGACCAGTGGAACCAATCTAATGACCCTCTAACCTAAACTATTCCCATGTTGTCCATATGCCTGTCCACTGACCATTTGAACGCCCTTAAAGTTGGCGAGTCCACAACTGCTGCAGGCAGGGCATTCCACACCCTTACTACCCTCTGAGTAAAGAACCTACCTCTGACATCCGTCCTATAATTACCACCCCTTAATTTAAAGCTATGTCCCCTCGTGTTAGCCATCACCATCTGAGGAAAAAGGCTCTCATTATCCAGCCTATCTAACCCTCTGATCATCTTGTATGCCTCAATTAGGTCACCTCGTAACCTTCTTCTCTCTAACGAAAATAACCTCAAGTCCGTCAGCCTTTCCTCATAAGACCTTCCCACCATACCAGGCAACATCCTGGTAAACCTCCTCTGCACCCTTTCCAATGCCTCCACATCCTTCTTATAATGCGGCGACCAGAACTGTACACAATACTCCAAGTGCGGCCACATCAGAGTTTTGTACAGCTGCAACTGGATTGAATTCAGACTTTGAACAAAACATTCGAACATAAGAAACAGGAGCAGGAGTAGGCCATCTAGCCCTTCGAGCCTGCCCCGTCATTCAATAAGATCATGGCTGATCTGAAGTGGATCAGTTCCACTTTCCCGCTTTCTCCCCATAACCCTTAATTCCCTTTTCTGTCAAAAACCTATCTACCCGTGACTTAAATATATTTAGCCTCCACCACTTCAACGGGCAGAGAATTCCAGAGATTCACCACCCTTTGAGTGAAGAAGCTCCTCCTCAACTCCGATCTAAACTGTCCCCCCCTTATCCTGAGGCTGTGCCCTCTAGTCCTGCTGTCCTTTCTAAACCCAGCTGGAGGAAGAGAAGGCCATTGGCAAGTAAACTTTGGGAGGTTTGGGTGTGACTCTCTGATCGCAACAGGGCTCGGCCCTGAGATAAATGAAAGAACCACTGACCTCCAAGTTCAGGAAGGAAACAGGAGTTGGGAAATCATGTTGCAAGTATGTGAAACCTTGGCTAGGCATGTTTGGAGAATTGCATATCGTTCTGGGTCACCACGAAGGGCGTGGAAGCTTTGGAGAGAGGGCGTAAAGAATGTTGCCTGGTGAGGACAGGTTGGATAAACTAGGCTCGTTTCCATTGGGAAGACAGAGGCTGAGGGGAGAGCTGATAGAGGTCTACAACATTACAAGAGGCGGGGACAGAGTGGGATAGTCAGAGGCGACACAGAAGTCCTAAGGTCACGTACCAACTGTGTGGCACGGTGGCACAGTGGTTGGCACTGCTGCCTCACAGCTCCAGGGACCTGGGTTCGATTCCCGCTTGGGTCACTGTCTGTGTGAACATAGAGCACTACAGCACAAACAGGCCCTTCGGCCCACAAGTTGTGCCGATCATATCCCTATCTCCAAGGCCTATCTATAACCCTCAATCCCATTAAATCCCATGTACTCATCCAGAAGTCTCTTAAAAGACCCCAGCGAGTTCGCCTCCACCACCACCGACGGCAGCCGATTCCACTCACCCACCACCCTCTGAGTGAAAAACTTACCCCTGACATCTCCTCTGTACCTGCTCCCCAGCACCTTAAACCTGTGTCCTCTTGTAGCGACCATTTCAGCCCTGGGAAATAGCCTCTGAGAATCTACCCGATCTATACCTCTCAACATCTTATAAACCTCTATCAGGTCGCCTCTCATCCTTCGTCTCTCCAGGGAGAAGAGACCGAGCTCCCTCAACCTATCCTCATGAGGCATGCCTCCCAATCCAGGCAACACCTGGAAGTTTGCATGTTCTCCCCGTGTCTGTGTGGGTTTCCTCCGGGTGCTCCAGTTTCCTCCGGAAAGATGTGCGGGTTAGGTTGATTGGCCTTGCTTAAAAATTGCCCCTTAGGTGCGTAGGTTAAAGGGATTAGGAGGGAAATACATAGGGCCTGGGTAGGATTGTAGACGGAGCAGACTCGATGGGCCAAATGGCCTCCTGCTGTACTGTAGGATTCCTATGATTCAAGAACAGCTGCTGCCGTCAGACTTTTGAATGGATCTACCTCGCATTAAGTTGATCTTTCTCTGCACCCTAGCTGTGACTGTAACACTACATTCTGCGCCCTCTCCTTTCCCTCTCCCCTGTGTACTCTATGAACGGTATGTTTTGTCTCCATAGCGCGCAAGAAACGGTACTTTTCACTGTATGTTAACACGAGTGACAATAATAAATCAAATCAAATCAAAGCCAGGACGGCAAGATAACAAGTTCCAACGTTACCCAGGCGAAAGATGCAGTCACATGAGCAGACTGGAGATGGAGGGATACAAAAGAATGTTCTCGTTGAGGATCAGGAGCCTCAGGACATTCCTGGGAATTAATAGATTCCTATCGGCCGTCCAACAAATTTTAAGGCTCGCCTTGTCGCTTACGTTGGAGCTATCGGGGATCTTGCATTAATGTCTGTATAGCCTGTTGTATGTCTATTGATGTCTCCTTTTTACATCCACAGGTGATTCAGTCCACCTTGTTGTCCAACGAGGGGCAGACACGCGGTGGGTCGTACGAGGGCTGCTCTTGGACGTTGCTCCGAGAGTTGCCTAGTGCTTCACGTCGTTAGTGTACGCTTAAAACTGGACCATCTGACGGGCAACACGACAGCTCAGTGACTATCACTGTCTGCTGTGCAGTTACAGGGACCCGGCTCGGATCTCCGGCTTGGGTCGGTGTCTGTGGTTAGAGGGATTACTGGGTATAATGTGTAGGGATATGGGGGTAGGGCCTGGGTGGGATTGTGTTCGGTGCAGACTTGATGGGCTGAAGGGCCTCTTTCTGCACAGTAATATTCTATGATTCCATTGCATCTTTGGACACTAAGGAACAATTTAGCACAGCCAATCCACCTAACCTGTACATCTTTGGACACTAAGGGACAATTTAGCACGGCCAATCCACCTAACCTACACATCTTTGGACACTAAGGGACAATTTAGCACAGCCAATCCACCTAACCTACACATCTTTGGACACTAAGGGACAATTTAGCACGGCCAATCCACCTAACCTGCACATCTTTGGACACTAAGGGACAATTTAGCACGGCCAATCCACCTAACCTGCACATCTTTGGACACTAAGGAGCAATTTAGCATGGCCAATCCACCTAACCTGTGCATCTTTGGACACTAAGGAGCAATTTAGCATGGCCAATCCACCTAACCTGCACATCTTTGGACACTAAGGGGCAATTTAGCATGGCCAATCCACCTAACCTGCACATCTTTGGACACTAAGGGGCAATTTAGCACGGCCAATCCACCTAACCTGCACATCTTTGGACACTAAGGAGCAATTAGCACGGCCAATCCACCTAACCTGCACATCTTTGGACACTAAGGGGCAATTTAGCACAGCCAATCCACCTAACCTGCACATCTTTGGACACTGAGGGACAATTTATCATGGCCAATCCACCTAACCTGCACATCTTTGGACACTAAGGGACAATTTAGCATGGCCAATCCACCTAACCTGCACATCTTTGGACACTAAGGGACAATTTAGCATGGCCAATCCACCTATCCACCTCACCTGCACATCTTTGGACACTAAGGGACAATTTAGCATGGCCAATCCACCTAACCTGCACATCTTTGGACACTAAGGGACAATTTAGCATGGCCAATCCACCTAACCTGCACATCTTTGGACACTAAGGGACAATTTAGCATGGCCAATTGCTACTTAGGGTCCCAGGATTTGTGTGTTGAGGGTTTAATGGGGTAAATAGGTGGGGAAAGGGTCTAGATAGGGTTCTTTATCAGAGAAGGGGGTTCAGTGCAGATTTGATGGGTTGCACTGCTTCCTTCTGCACTGCATGTTTTTTCCGCTGACTGTCAGAGTCAGCTGCCGTTTGCCCCAATCAATATTTTGAACCATTTTGAAATTTAGAAGAGTTCTTTATCAGCTTTGCAGATCTGGTCTCCTGTCACCCTTCACATCTTATCTGGAGGAAACACTCAGAAGGGCTCAGCGTGTAATGAGGAAAGGGTGGGCTGAGGTGGGGTGGGGCAGAGGAACCGAGAGAGAGAGAGGCAGAGAGAGGGAGGGCGGTGCGCGCAAGCGAGAGAAGCATCGGAGAGGTCCAGTCGAGGCGCGGTCCTGGGTTGAAAGGGCTAAAGAACAAAGAACAACTCAGCACGGGAAACAGGCCCTTCGGCCCAACGAGCCTGCGTCGCCATCTTAACATTGTGAGTCCCCTCTTCCACCCCTGACCCTTGTCTACACTTATGGCACTCCACATGGGAAACCAGATTGAGGGGGAGACTAATTTAGGGACAATTTGTTACACCAATCAGCCTAATAGCACATCTTTGGGGTGTGGGAGGAAACCGGAGCACCCGGAGAAAACCCACGCAAGCACGGGGAGAATGCGCAAACTCCCACAGACACTGGCCCAAATCCATGTACCTGCACAGCAATCAGCGATAGTCACTGAGCTGTGGTGTTGCCCAGCATCTGGTCCAGTTTAAGCGTACACTAATGACGTGAAGGACTAGGCTACTCTCGAAACATCCAAGAGCAGCCCCAGTACGACCCACCGCGTGTATGCCCCTCGTTGGACAACAAGGCGGACCGGAGCACCTGTGGATTAAAAGAGAAAAACATCAATACCATGCACATCCTTATACACACATTCAAGGGAATCCCCAGAAGCTCAAAAGTAAATGTCTGCCTCCAACCCTAACAGGGTGGTACGTTCCCACCCCTCGTCCCCCCACTCCCACCCCTATTGCCCCCCACGTAACACAGAAAATGTCAAAGCGAGTTGGCCAACTGATTTACAAGGTGGGGGGGGGCAGGACCAGGGAGGGGGAGCTGATTTTCCTGACGTGGAGATGCCGGCGTGGACTGGGGTAAACACAGTAAGAAGTCTCCCGACGCCAGGTTAAAGTCCAACAGGTTTATTTGGTGGTAAATGCCACTAGCTTTTGGAACTGGCTGTTCCATTGTCAGGTGAGCGGAGAGTCATGATCAGAACTCCCCACTCACCTGACATCGAACATAGGACACTACAGCACAAACAGGCCCTTCAGCCCACAAGTTGCGCCAATCACATCTATACCTACCAAGCCATAGACCTATTTGTAACCCCCAATCCCATTAAATCCCATGTACTCATCCAGAAGTCTCTTAAAAGACCCCAGCGAGTTCGCCTCCGCCACCACCGACGGCAGCCGATTCCACTCACTCACCACCCTCTGAGTGAAAAACTTACCCCTGACATCTCCTCTGTACCTGCTCCCCAGCACCTTAAACCTGTGTCCTCTTGTAGCGACCATTTCAGCCCTGGGAAATAGCCTCTGAGAATCCACCCTATCTATACCTCTCAACATCTTATAAACCTCTATCAGGTCGCCTCTCATCCTTCGTCTCTCCAGGGAGAAGAGACCCAGCTCCCTCAACCTATCCTCATATGGCATGCCTCCCAATCCAGGCAATGAAGGAACAGCGCTCCAAAAGCTAGTGGCGTTTACCACCAAATAAACCTGTTGGACTTTAACCCTGGTGTTGCGAGACTTCTGACAGAGGTTTTCCCTCAGGCCCTCTGGGGGAATCAACAGCGAGAATGGCCCACCACCGACCTCTCACTGCAACTCACACCTGCGGGGTGGGGGGAGAGAGACGGGATGCTGGTTGAGTTGGCAATTTGGCTCCCACTGGCCAATGGCCAACGGAGGAAGGAGTGGGGTTGATGGGGAGGTGGGGTTATTGTGTAGGGGGGGTGGGGGGGTGGCGGGGGGGCGGGGTGGGGAATGTAGTGTTCAATTCTGGTCACCGGACTACCAGAAGGAGGTTTTGGAGAGGGTACAGAAAAGATTGACCAGGATGTCGCCCCGGTATGGAGGGCATTAGCTGTGAGGAGAGGTTGGAGAAACTTGGTTTGTTCTCACTGGAGCGACGGAGGTCGAGGGGAGACCTGATAGAAGTCTACAAGATTACGAGGGACAGAGTGGATAGTCAGAAGCTTTTTCCCCGGGGTGGAAGAGTCAATTACTAGGGGGGCACAGGTTTAAGGTGCGGGGGGCAAGGTTTAAAGGAGATGTACGAGGCAGGTATTTTACACAGAGGGTGGTGGGTGCCTGGAACTCGTTGCCGGGGGAGGGAGTGGAAGCAGATACGGTAGAGAGTTTTAAGGGGTGTCTGGACAAATACATGAATAGGATGGGAATAGAGGGATACGGTCCCCGGAAGGGTTAAAGGGTTTTAGTGCAGTCAGGGCAGCATGGTCAGTGCAGGCTTGGAGGGCCGAAGGGCCTGTTCCTGTGCTGTAATTCTCTTTGCTCTTTGGGAACAATACAAGTTCCCGGGTGATTGAAAAAGGAACTGAGCAGGAGAGCCGGAACCGGTTACTATTGTCTGCGGGGAACATGTCCCCCTCCACGGTAGCACAGTGGGTTAGCGCTGCTGCTTCACAGCTCCAGGGTCCTGGGTTCGAATCCCGGCCTCGGGTCACTGTCTGTGTGGAGTTTGCACATTCTCCCCGTGTCTGCGTGGGTTTCCTCCGATTTCCTCCCACAGTCCAAAGATGTGCGGGTTAGGTTGATTGGCCGTGCTAAGAAATTGTCCCTTAGTGTCCAGGGATGTGTAGGTTAGACGGATTATTACAGCAAAGCGCTTGGCACTGCTAAGTACGCAGTAGCACAGTGAGTTAACACTGCTGCTTCACAGCTCCAGGGTCCTGGGTTCGATTCCCAGCTCGGGTCACTGTCTGCGTGGAGTTTGCACATTCTCCTCGTGTCTGCGTGGGTTTCCTCCGGGTGCTCTGGTTTCCTCCCACAGTCCAAAGATGTGCAGGTTAGGTTGACTGGCCGTGCTGAGAAATTGCCCCTTAGTGTCCTGAGATTGTAGGTTAGAGGGATTAGTGGGTATAATATGTAGGGATACGGGGGTAGGGCCTGGGTGGGATTGTGTTCAGTGCAGACTCGATGGGCCGAAGGGCCTCTTTCTGCACTGTAGGGTTTCTATGATTAGCAGAGAGCCACGTTACGAGCTCAAACTATGATTGTAAACTGGTCGTTAGGGCAGGTACGGGCGCACTCACGATTGCCCAGCGGGTGCTGCCCAGTTTCGAGATCACATCAAAGGACAGGGAACAGTACCGCACGGGAACAGGCCCTTCGGCCCTCCTGCGCCGATCGCGTTGTCCTATCAAAACCAACCTCTTATATCCCTCTATCCCCCCCGTCTGTTCCTACCCAAGTAAGTCTTGAATGTGGCGAACATATCTGCCTCAACCACCTCACTTGGCAGTGCCTTCCAGGGCCTCTGCCACCCTCTGTGTAAAAAAAAAACTGGAGTGTGGCAACTAGGGGATTGTCACAGTAACTTCATTGCAGTGTTAATGTAAGCCCACGTGTGACACTAAACAAGTGAGGGGCAACTTGATCCAAACCTTTAAGATCCTGAGGGGGGTTGGGGGTGGGATATTGACGGGGTGGATGATTCCTCTTGTGGGGGAGATCTAGAACTGGTGGGGGGGGGGTGGGGGGGGAGGGGGTGCCGTTGTTAAAGTTAATGTATTAGTGTCACAAGTCGGCTTACGTTAACACTGCAATGAAGTTACTGTGAAAATCCCCCTGTCGCCACACTCCGGCACCTGTTCGGGTAACACTGAGGGAGAATTTAGCACGGCCCAATGCACCCTGACCAGCACGTGTCTCAGACTGCAGGAGGAAACCAAAGGAAACCCACGCAGACACGGGGAGAATGTGCAGACTCCACGCAGACAGTGACCCGAGCCGGGAATCGAACCCGGGTCCTTAGAGCTGTGAGGCAGCAGTGAATCGTAGAGACCCTACAGTGCAGGAAGAGGCCCTTCGGCCCATCGAGTCTGCACCAACCACAATCCCACCCAGACCCTACCCCCATATCCCGACATATACCCACTAATCCCCTCTAACCTACGCATCCCTGGACACTAAGGGGCAATTTCTTAGCACGGCCAATCGACCTAACCCGCACATCTTTGGACTGTGGGAGGAAACCGGAGCACCCGGAGGAAACCCACGCAGACACGGGGAGAATGTGCAAACTCCGCACGGACAGTGACCCGAGGCCGGGGATCGAACCCAGGACCCCGGGGCTGTGAAGCAGCAGTGCTGACCCACTGTGCTACCGTGTACTTAGCAGTGCCAAGCGCTTTGCTGTAATAGGGCCCTCAGTCCCTCCTCAACTCCTGCCTCACCCTCCCTCAGTCACCTCTCCCACTAACGCTACTAACCACCAGCCCCCCCACCCCACCTCCTTCCCCACCCTTGGTGCTGTGAGGGATATGCCTCCCCTCACTCAGTCTCTCGCTCCCTACATTCTCGGAAGCCGACCGCGCCCCCCTCCCACCCCCCCCAAGCATCTCCCCCCTCCGCCCCACCACCACCATCCCCCACCCCCCAGCCAGCGCCCAAGCCTTCAGTCTACTGTGTGCTCAGGAGCCCACCAGGAAGATGTAACAAAGTTCCCTGACAGAGGGAGGGGGAGCGAGAGAACGAGACGGCCACAACTGGAGAGACAGAGAGAGAGGAAAGGGAGACAAACAGAGGCAAGGGGCTGAGGGAGAAAGGGATAAAAGGAGGTGGAAAGCGAAAGGGGGACAGGGAGAGAGAAAACAGAGATTGAGGGAGGAAGAGACAGAGAGAGAGAGAGAGAGAGAGAATAAGGGAGGAATCCCTTACAGAGATACAGAGTACCGAGATTTACAGAGACACAGAGATTGGGAGAAAGAGACTCAAAGAGGAAGCAAGAACAAGGGAGAAAAAGATAGAGAAAGAAAATAAGGGAGAAAGAGATAGAGAGAGGTGCTGAGAGAGATGGAGCGAGACAGGCTGATGGAAAAAGTGTTAGAGAAAAAGAGAGGGACTGAGGGAGCAAGAGATAGAGAGAGAGAGTGAGAGACAGAGAGAGAGAGAGAAAGAGAGAGAGAGAGAGAGAGAGAGAGAGACAGAGAGAGAGACAGAGAGAGAGAGTGAGTGAGAGAGAGAAAGAGAGAGACAGAGAGAGAGGCAGAGAGAGATAGACAGAGAGAGAGAGACAGAGAGAGAGAAAGAGAGACAGAGAGAGAGAGACAGACAGAGACAGAGAGAGAGAGAGAGACAGAAAGACAGACAGACAGAGAGAGAGAGAGAGACAGAGACAAAGAGAGAGAGACAGAGAGACAGAGACAGAGCAAAACAGACAGAGAGAGAGAGAGAGACAGAGAGAGGAACAGAGAGAGAGAGAGTGAGAGACAGAGTGAGAGAGACAGACAGACAGAGAGAGAGAGAGACAGAGTGAGAGAGAGACAGACAGAAAGAGAGAGACAGAGAGAGAGAGAGAGAAAGACAGAGAGAGAGAGAGAAAGACAGAGAGAGAGACAGAGAGAGGAACAGAGAGAGAGAGTGTGAGAGACAGAGTGAGAGAGAGAGAGAGACAGAAAGTGATAAGAGAGAGAGAGACAGAGAGAGAGAGACAGACAGACAGGCAGAGAGAGAGAGACAGACAGAGAGAGGAACAGAGAGAGAGAGAGTGAGAGACAGAGTGAGAGAGACAGACAGACAGACAGAGTGAGAGACACAGAGAGAGAGTGTGTGAGAGACAGAGTGAGAGAGAGAGAGACAGAGAGAGAGACAGACAGAGAGAGAGAGAGAGAAAGACAGACAGAGAGAGAGAGAGACTTAACATAGATGCAGAAACTGAGGGAGAACGAAGTAAAGAGGGAGAGATTCTATTTTAATCTCTGGCTGCCATGCTTTTCCCTACCTCTGGAAGCTGATCACTTGACCATACACGGTGTTGGGAAGAGGTTGTGAAGTCGGAGTGGAAGGGGGGCGGGGTGGTGGCGACGGGAGAATGAGTGATTGTCCTGCCGAGCTGCTTATATTCCACCCTGTCTATTTATCTGGTCATGTCACCCTGAGACAACGCAGGTGGTGGGCCACCAACCGAGCCATCACCTCCCCCCCCCCCCACCCCCCTCAAAGAGGAGGGGTGGTGGGGGGGGTCGTCCATGAGCAAGCAATTTGTGTGTACGCGCGTTGGCTGTTTCTCAATTCATTTGCCAGCATCTCGAGTCAAAACAGGAGCCAGGAGTGGAGGTTCGGACAGGATTGAGGGTTCTGTTGTGGCTACATTCATGACCCTTTTGTAGTTCCTTGCGGTCTTGGGCAGAGCAGGAGCCCATACCGAGCTGTGATACAACCAGAAAGGATGCTTTCTATGGTGCATCTGTAAAAGTTGGTGAGGGTCGTAGCGGACATGCCAAATTTCCTTAGCCTCCTGAGAAAGTAGAGGCGTTGGTGGGCTTTCTTAACTATAGTGTCGGCATGTGGGGGGGGTGGTCAGGACAGGCGATGAAACCTCTGGTGAAATCGCTGGAGAAGGCGAGTCTGCAGAAGGATCCAGATAGGCTGGGTGAATGGGCCAGGAAATGGCAAATGGAATTTAATGTTGGCAAGTGCGAGGTGGTCCACTTTGGTAGGAATGATGGTAGGAAGGATTATTACTTAAGTGGCGAAAAACTGCAGCAGGCGACGGTGCAAAGGGACCTCGGGGTCCTTGTGCATGAGTCGCAAAAACCCAGCTTGCAGGTGCAGCAGGTGGTCAGGAAGGCGAATGGGATGCTGGCCTTCATAGCGAGGGGGATTGAATATAAAAGTAGAGAGGTCTTGCTGCAGCTGTATAGGGCATTGGTGAGGCCGCAACTGGAGTACTGTGTGCAGTTTTGGTCGCCGCACTTACGCAAGGATATTTTGGCCTTGGAGGGAGTGCAGAGGAGGTTTACTAGGCTGATGCCGGAGTTGAGGGGGTTGAGCTATGAGGAGAGGCTGAATAAATTAGGCTTATACTCGTTAGAGTTTAGAAGAATGAGGGGAGATCTCATTGAGACGTATAAGATGATGAATGAGATGGATAGGATAGAGGTGGAGAGACTCTTCCCGCTCAGAAAGGACAGTAGGACTAGGGGGCACAGCCTCAAGATAAAGGGGGGGCGGTTTAGAACGGAGTTGAGGAAGAACTTCTTCACTCAAAGGGTGGTGAATCTCTGGAATTCTTTGCCCGTTGAAGTGGTGGAGGCTGCCTCGCTAAATATATTTAAGTCACGGGTTGATGGGTTTTTGATAAGAGAGGGGATTAAGGGTTATGGGGAGAGGGCGGGAATGTGGAACTGAGCCACGACAGATCAGCCATGATCTTATTGAATGGCGGGGCAGGCTCGAAGGGCTAGATGGCCTACTCCTGCTCCTATTTCTTATGTTCTTATTAACGCAGGAGTGTGTGTAGACCCACTCGGCCCCGCGAGCCTCTTCCTTACACCCCCACCACCGCACGGCCTCCAACTCCATTCTCAACACCCTTTGTGGGTCGGGTCTCAAACAACGACGGGGCGGGGTACAGGAAAGAGATAGAGATCGGGAAAATCCCACCCAAAGTCAAGGGACCCTTCCCACTGCCCGTTACCCTCGCCCGCTCCGATTCCCCTGGCAGGCGGCGGGGGGTGGGGGGGAGGGTGGGGAGGGTAGAATTCCGGTGGGAGAGAATCTGGCGAACTGGTACGATGACTTTAATCTCTCTCTCTCAATGTTACGAAGTGTGGAGGAGAACGTGCCCCTGTCTACATCAATGGGGATGAGGTGGAAATGGTCGGGAGCTTCAAGTTTCTCGATGTCCAGATCACCAACAACCTGTCCTGGTCCTCCCATGCCGACACTATAGTTAAGAAAACCCCACCAACGCCCCTACTTTCTCAGAAGACTAAGGAAATTTGGCATGTTAGCTACGACCCTCACCAACTTTTACAGATGCACCAGAGAAAACATTCTTTCTGGTTGTATCACAGCTCGGTATGGGCTCCTGCTCTGCCCAAGAAACTACAAAGGGTCCTGAATGTAGCCCAGTCCATCGTGCAAACCAGCCTCCCATCCATTGACTCTGTCTACACTTCCCGCTGCCTCGGGGAAAAGCAGCCAGCATAATTAAGGACCCCCCACACACCCCGGACATTCTCTCTTCCATTGGGAAAAAAGATACAAAAGTCTGAGGTCACATACCAACCAACTCAAGAACAGCTTCTTCCCTGCTGCTGTCAGACTTTTGAATGGACCTACCTCACATTAAGTTGATCTTTCTCTAGCTGTGGCTGTAACACTACATCTCTCAATTCCTTTTCTATGAACGAAGGGGTGGTGGGGGGTTGAGGAGGGGGTTTGGTGGAATGGGAAGCACCCTCACCAATGATAAAGCCTGCAATTTACCCCCACAACAAGGGGCCAAGAGAAACACCATTTTACCCTGCTTTTACATCAGCTTTCAGCGTTAGCGAGGGCCGACGAGGGGGAGGACGCGATCAGCTGGGCCGCCGTCTTGCGTTTTGGCTTCGACCTCGATCCAGGGCGGGACGAAGTGCCTGGGGCTGAAATAAAATTTAAGTAAAGGGTTGACAAGTTATAGAGTTCGTAGATGTTCGGCCCAACTTGTCCGCGCTGCCCAGTTTTTAATCGCTAAGCTAATCCCAATCGCCCGCATTTGGCCCATATCTCTCTGCATCCACCTTACCCATGTAACTGTCTAAATGCATTTTAAAACACAAAATTGCACCTGCCTCTACAGCAGCCTCTGGCAGCTCGTTCCAGACACTCACCACCTTCTGTGTGAAAATGCTGCCCCTCTGTGTCAGGTTTGTTTTACAGAGGACCTTATGTATTTGATGCAAGAGCAAGGCGTTGATCTGTATAAGAAAACCCAGTCCGTTATTCTCAAGCGAGTACAAGCTCTTTGGGAGGATCGCTTTACTAACTCAGAACAGTGTCCCGAGCTTAGGCGAGCGATACTACCTTTGAAGGGGGGGATTCTCCCCCTTTTATACTCTTTTGACAGCAATTACTCACATACACAGAGTATAACTTCACCCAGAACACGTGCATAGCAACAGCAAAAGTAAGTACAAATACAGTGAGTAAAAATATGTCGAAAACCCACCCCCACCCCCTGTCCTGGGAGTGTTTGATGGGGGACAGTGTAGAGGGAGCTTTACTCTGTATCTAACCCCGTGCTGTACCTGTCCTGGGAGTGTTTGATCGGGGGGACAGTGTAGAGGGAGCTTTACTCTGTATCTAACCCCGTGCTGTACCTGTCCTGGGAGCGTTTGATGGGGGGGACAGTGTAGAGGGAGCTTTACTCTGTATCTAACCCCGTGCTGTACCTGTCCTGGGAGTGTTTGATCGGGGGGACAGTGTAGAGGGAGCTTTACTCTGTATCTAACCCCGTGCTGTATCTGTCCTGGGAGTGTTTGATGGGGGGGACAGTGTAGAGAGAGCTTTACTCTGTATCTAACCCCGTGCTGTACCTGTCCTGGGAGTGTTTGATGGGGGGGACAGTGTAGAGGGAGCTTTACTCTGTATCTAACCCCGTGCTGTACCTGTCCTGGGAGTGTTTGATCGGGGGGACAGTGTAGAGGGAGCTTTACTCTGTATCTAACCCCGTGCTGTACCTGTCCTGGGAGTGTTTGAAGGGGGGACAGTGTAGAGGGAGCTTTACTCTGTATCTAACCCCGTGCTGTACCTGTCCTGGGAGTGTTTGATGGGGGGACAGTGTAGAGGGAGCTTTACTCTGTATCTAACCCCGTGCTGTACCTGTCCTGGGAGTGTTTGATATGAAATGCGTACAGAATTTTGACAACGTGAATCCTGCCAATAAATGGCCAGAATGGTTGGAGATGCTGAGTTTGGACATCCAGCAGGTTTTCCCTGGTTAATAATTGAGTGCCTGTCTGTGTGTGTGTGTGTGCGGAGATAATGCGATTTGTATTGATGCTGAGGGTTCATGGTTTTGAACTTCCTGCCGGCTGGAGGTGGGCGGGGGAAGGAGCTGGGAGCTGGGACGGTGCAATCTGCTGAGGGATAGACAGCAAACAGCGCCTTCTCCCTTCAGCAGCGCGGTGGTTGGGTTGTTGAAAGAGAGAGAGATAGAGATATAATGAGAGAGCGTGTCCAACCTGGGGTGAATGGGTCCCACACTGCAGAACAGTAACTGACAGGTGTAGAGGCAGAGAGAGAGAAACAGGGAGAGAGACAGAGAAAGGGAGAGACAGACAGACAGATATACAGACAGACAGAGGGAGACAGAGAGAGAGAGAAACAGAGAGACAGAGAAAGGGAGAGACAGACAGATATACAGACAGAGAGAGGGAGACAGAGAGAGAGAGAGAAAAACAGAGAGACAGAGAAAGGGAGAGAGACACAGACAGATATACAGACAGAGAGAGGGAGACAGAGAGAGAGAGAAAGGGAGAGACAGAGAGAGACAAAGAGAAACAGAAGAAGAGAGAGAGTCAGAGAGAGAGAGAGACAGGGAGAGAGAGAGAGAAAGACAGAGAGAGAGAGAGAGGGAGTGAGAGACAGAGAAAGAGAGGGAGACAGAGAGAGAGAGGGAGTGAGAGACAGAGAAAGAGAGGGAGACAGAGAGAGAGAGAGAGGGGAGTGAGAGACAGAGAAAGAGAGAGAGACAGAGAAAAAGAGACAGGGGAAAGAGAGAGATAGTGAGAGAAAGAGAGATAGAGAGAGAAAAAGAGACAGACAGACAGAGAGAGGGGGAGATAGAGAGAGACAGTGGAAGAGAGGCAGAGAGAAAGAAATATCGATAGTAAGATAGAGAAAGGGAAATAGGGAGAGTCAAAGGAACTGCAAGGGAGATATCGAGAAAGAGAGACAGAAACAGAGCGACAGGGAGAGAGCCAACGTGAGAGAGAGGGGGAGAGAGAGAGAGAGAGACAGAGAGACAGGGAGACAGAGAGAGAGAGAGAAAGAGAGAGAGAGACAGAGACAGAGAGAAACAGAGAGACAGGGAGACAGAGAGAGGGAGACACAGAGAGAGAGGGAGACACAGAGAGTGGGAGAGAGTGATCCCCACACGCTGTAATACTTGTCACTGAGTGTGTGAGAGAGCGAGTGGGGATGAAACAGCGGGCTCCTTTCATTCAAGCAGAAGACAAACTCAATCTGGACTGACAGATGAACAGAACCGGCAGGGAGATCGGAAGCTCATTCTGCTCCTGAAGCCCAGAGAGAGAGGGGGAGCAGCACGGAGTAAACTTGTCTGAGCCTCACCCACAGGTAAGAGTTCTCACTGTGTGGGTGCCGGGGTGGGGGGGGTGAAGGGACAGGAGGTGGGAGGTGAGGGGTGGATGGGTGTTGTCAGGGATGTGGGATATGGGCAGTGGGTGTTGTCTGGGACTGTACTGAGAGCAGAGATGGGGCAGGGCACCCCCCTCAGCCACCTCCGGTGTCCACCCTGGGCTGAACACTGTGTAGATTTAAGAGAGTCTTGGTTCAGCCCTCCCTGCACCGCAGCCCACCCCGTTTATCCAGCTAAAGGTCGCTGCTCCTGTCCTTGGCTGGTGTCCCACGGGTCTCAGGGCTCCCTGTCACTGACTCAGTCCCTCCTGGGGACTGTAAGTACAGCAGAACACACTGGCAAAGGGAAGATACAGCCCCACACCTTCTGTTCCCGTGTCTGAACCCTGCCAGCCAAAATCCCTGTGGACCGCGGTCACATCGATCATTATCAGTCCCAGTTCAATACCGGGACACACTCACACTCTCACACACACACATTCTGTCACACACACACACACATACTCTCACACACTCTCTCACACACACACACACTCTCACACACTCTCTCACACACACACACTCTCACACACACACACTCTCTCACACACACACTCTCTCACACACTCTCTCACACACACACACACTCTCACACACACACACTCTGTCACACACACACACTCTCACACACTCTCGCACACACACACACTCTCTCACACACACTCTCTCTCACTCTCACTCTCACACAAACTCTCTCTCTCACACTCTCTTTCACACACACACTCACACACAAACTCTCTCTCTCACACCCACACTCTCCCACACACACCCACACACACACATCCACTCACACACACTCTCTCTCACACATACTCTCTCATATACTCACACGCAAACTCTCACAAGCACACACAAACTCTCTCTCACACACACTCTCACACATACACACACTCTCTATCTCTTTCTCTCTCACCCACTCTCACACAAAATCTCTCTCATGCACAATCTCCCTCTCTCACACATACACTCACACACACTTTCTCTCACTCACACTCTCTCAAACACTCTCACACTTTCTTTCTCACACACTCTCTCACAAACACATTCTCTCTCACACATACTCTCTCACACACACTCTCACACACACACACACACACACTCTCTTTCACACACACTCTCACACACACACACGCTCTCACACACTGTCTCACACACACTGTCTCACACACTCTCACACACACACGCTCACACACACTCTCTCTCTCATACTCACATTCTCTCTTGCACACATACACATGCTCATACAGTCACATGCTTTTGCACGGAAATACACAATGATACATGTTCACCCGTTCACATACCCCTGTACACACACACACACACACACACACACACAACACACACACACACACACACACACACACACACACACACACACAGCCGTACCACCCAAGAAGACATTGAATCATTCTTTTGATTTGACTTTGATTTGATTTATTATTGTCAGACGTATTGGGATACAGTGAAAAGTATTGTTTCTTGCACACGATACAGACAAAACATATCATTCATAGAGAAGGAAAGGAGAGAGTGCAGAATGTAGTGTTACAGTCATAGCGAGGGTGTAGAGAAAGATCAACTTAATGTGATCTTTCGTCTTTCAGGTAGGTCCATTCAAAAGTCTGACAGCAGCAGGGAAGAAGCTGTTCTTGAGTCGGTTGGTGTGTGACCTCAGACTTTTGTATCTTTTTCCTGACGGGAGAAGGTGGGAGGGAGAATGTCCTTTTGCGAGGTAGCAGCAAGTGTAGACAGGGTCAATGGATGGGAGGTTAGGCAGCAGGAAAGAAGTTGTCCTCCCCCCTTTAGTAGGGATGACAGTCAGTCCCCTGTGGATGGTCCCGCGCTAAAACACTGAGTGATGTCTCTGCTTCCCTTGCAGGCAGGGGAGAACCGGGTTGAACGAGACGTCGAAAGGACTCCTTCCTTCCAACTGTGTCCTCGGTGACAGAACATCACTCACCAAAGACTTCCGCTCCATCCACCGCCCTCCCCGTCCTCCGGCTGGGCTCGATTCCCCGTCTCACTCCCAAACTCCACCCCCCCCTCCACAGGCGAAGAAGAGTCCCAGGACAAGTGTGGTGGAGAGGGCTACAGGCTCCGACCCTGTGGGGGCAGGACCATCTTGGGAGCGGGCCCTGGGGTCCGCGTGGTCCCAGAGAGGCCTAGGAGCGACCTCTGACCTCCGACTATTTTGGCCCCACACACATCCACGCCCCTGACTCGGGCCTACGCCAGGGGTTTCAAATTTTGGAGCTTCGTCTGGCAGACATTTTCTGGGCCGTTCCTTCTCCCCACCGTCTGTGGCCACCACTCGGAGGGCTTTGGGCCTAGTCGCGAGTGTGAAGCCTGTTGGGCAACAGAGAGAGAGACCGGGCCTTATCCACGGGCGTCTTCCCCACTGCCTCGTCCCCGCCATGCCGTGGCTGGCCGGCCTGCTGCTCTTGTTGGCGCCGTTCGGCCCTTCCCCCCTCTGCCTAGCCCAGAACGACACCGAGCCAGTGGTGCTGGAGGGCAAGTGTCTGGTGGTGTGCGACTCGGACCCCCTGACCGAGCAGGCCGGCGGGACCCCGAGCAACGCCCTGGGCATGTCCGTCCGCTCTGCCGGAGGCAAGGTGGCCTTCTCTGCCGTCCGGGCAACCAATCACGAGTCCTTGGAGACCAACAACCACACCATGACCATCTACTTTGACCAGGTGAGTGATCTGGGTGGGGGCATCGGGAATGGGCAGGGGAGCAGTTGCGTCAAGCGTTACGCCAGCCCCCATCCTTCCCGTAGAACGAAGGGACGGTTGGGAGCGTGAGTGGGCTATTCGACTCTGGTGGGATTCACGCCAGGACAGAAAGGCGCTGCTGGAAAGCCTAGGCCGTTGAGTCCCACATAACCCTCTGTGTGGAGGGGGGCTGGTGTCTCTCTGCAGTCCGTCCCAGAGGTCAGGGTGCCCACGGCGATGCGTCCGGCCTGCCTGAGGGGGGTGGCGGCGTCCTCTCGCTCTACGGTCCGCTCCGCCTGTCCTAGCTGTCCGTTTGGTCCATCGCCCCCGCCGACGGGTGCGCCTCCCCTTTAGCGACTCCTGCCTGGGCCCCCCTCTCTTGTGTGGCACAGCTGTTGGCACCCACTGCCTCACATCCTCTGGGATTCGATTCCCAGCTCCGGGTCGCTGTCCGCGCGGAGTCTGCACATTCTCCTCGTGTCTGCGTGGGTTTCCTCTGGGTGCTCCTATTTCCTCTCAGAGTCCGGTTTTGCCTGGGGTGGGGGGCGGATTGGCCGTGCGTTAGGGCCTGGGTGGACCGGAGTAAGCTCGATGGGCCGAATGGCCTCCTTCTCCGTTCTAGGATTCCGAGTGATGAAGTGAATATCTTTGGCAGACGGAGTCTAAGGTGGGAACTTGGCCCTGATTGCGCCCCCCCCCCCAGGTGCTGACTCTGGATCCCATCCACAGTTTGATGTTATTTTTGTTTGGTTCTCCTCCCTCCCTCCCTCACTCCCTCCTTCCCTCGCTCCCTCCCTCTCTCCCTCCCTCCGTCCCTCCCTCCCTCTCTCGCTCCCTCCCTCCTTCCCTCGCTCCCTTCCTCCCTTGCTCTCTTCCCCCCTCCCTCCCTCCCTTCTTCCCTCCCTCGCTCCCTCCCTCCCTCACACCCTCGCTCCCTCCATCCCTCCTTCCTTCACTCACTCCCTCCCTCCCTCACTCCCTTGCTCCCTCCCTCCTTTGCTCCCTCCATCTCTCCCTCCCTCCCTCTCTCCCTCCATCGCTCCCTCCATCCCTCCCTCGCTGCCTCCGTCCCTCCCTCCCTCGCTCCCTCTGTCCCTCCCTCCCTTGCTCCCTCCCTCACTTCCTCCGTCCCTCCCTCCCTCCCTTGCTCCCTCCCTCGCTCCCTCTGTCCCTCCCTCCTTCCCTTCCTTGCTCCCTCCCTCACTCCCTCCCTCGCTCCCTCCATCTCTCCCTCCCTCCCTCCGTCCCTCCCTCCCTCGCTCCCTCCATCCCTCCCTCTCTCCCTCCCTCGCTCCCTCCATCCCTCCCTCTCTCCCTCCGTCCCTCCCTCCCTCGCTCCCTCCATCCCTCCCTCCCTCCGTCCCTCCCTCTCTCCCTCCCTCGCTCCCTCCATCCCTCCCTCCCTCCCTCCGTCCCTCCCTCCCTGCCTCTCTCCCTCCCTGCCCCCAGGTGCTGGTGAACATTGGCAGCCATTTCCACTGGGAGATTGGGGTCTTCGTTGCCCCTTGCCGGGGCATTTACAGCTTCACTTTCCACGTGGTGAAGGTATACAACAGGCAGACAATCCAGGTCAGTCAGACTGAGTAAGGCAGGCCGGGTATGTGGGGGGCGGGTGAGGGAGGGAGGGGAGGAGGGGGCGTGCGATGGCTGGCTCAGAGTCTGACCGTTGACCCTGGTGCGTCCTGGCAGGTGGGCTCGCCTCGGCCAGACAGCGCTGAAGGGAGTCCCTCTTCCGTCTGACCGGGGAGGGGGGAACTGGCTGGGGTGGTGGGGTCAGGACTGACCCTTAACCTCCCTACACCTCCCCCCCCACCCCCCGCCACCACCCAGCACCTGCCCAGACCCTGGAAATCTTGGGCCCTGACCCCCCTCCCCCTCAGGTGGGGAGATGTATGTCCTCTTCTCTGTCTCTCTCTTTCTCTCCCTCTCTGTCCTTCTCTATCTCCCTCTCTATCGGTCTGTGTGTCTGGCTCTCTCTCTCTCCCTCCCTCTCTCTGTCTCTGTCTCTGTCTCTCTTTCTTTCTCTCCCTCTCTGTCCTTCTCCATCTCTCTTTTTCTCTCCCTCTCTCACTCTGTGTCTCTCTCACACTGTCTCTCTCTCATGCTGTCTCTCTCTTGCCCTCTCTCTCTCTCACTCTGTCTCTCTCTGTATCTCTCTCTCGCTCTGTCTCTCTCTCTTCTCTCTCCCTGTCTCTCTCTCTCTCTCTGTCTCTCTCTCTGTGTCTCTCGTTCTTTCTCTTCTTTTTTCTTTCTCTCCCTCTCTGTCCTTCTCTGTCTCCCTCTCTTTCTGTCTATTGCTCTGTGTCTCTCTTGTGCTGTCTCTGTCTCTCTCTCTGTCTCCCTCTCTCGCCCTGTCTCTCTCTCTCTCTCTGTCTCTCTCTGTCTCTCTCTGTCTCTTTCTCTCTCTCTGACTCTCTGCCTGTCTCCCTCTCTCTCTGTTTGTCTCTTTCTCTTTCTCTGTCTCTGTCTCCCTTACCATCTCTTTCTCTCACACACAATATCCCCCCGTCTCACTGTTTCTCTCTGACTCTCTCTCTCTGACTCTCTCTCTCACACACACACACACACACACACACACACACACACACACACACACACACACACACACACACACACACACACACACACACACACACACACACAGTCTCCCTCACGGTCTCCCTCTCCCTCTCCCTCTCTCTGTCCCTCTCTCTTTCTCTATCTCACACACAATGTCTCTCTCTCTCTCTCTCTTTGTCTTTCTCCAATGTGGAAGACTGGTTGGAGGTACCAGCCTGTCGCCCAATGAACTCTCTCCCGCTCCCCACCTGACCCACACCACCGTGGGGTTCAACTACTCTGTGTTTCATGATGTGAGTCTGTTAACTAACTGATGCTCACTGTGCTCACTGGGCGTTGACTCAGAGCAAAGTCAGCAGATACTATTTTTAAGGCAGAACTGGATACACCAGGGTGCGGTGGGGGGGTGAGGGGGGGGGGCGTAAAATGTTAGTGGGGAGGTGGGGTATGCGGGAATACGGTTACAACCCGATGAGCCATGATTGGGCGGCACGGTGGCACAGTGGTTAGCACTGCAGCGTGACACGGCACAAAGAACAAAGAATAAAGCACGGTCTAACCTCCTGCCCTCTTTTTTTGTCACCGCCCCCTCCCCCTCTCAGGTGAGCCTGACGCTGAACGGACGGCCGATGATCTCAGCCTTTGCCGGGGACCAGGACGTGACGCGGGAAGCTGCCACCAACGCCGGCCTGGTGCAGATGGAGAAGGGCGACCAGGCCTCCCTTACGCTGGAGCGCGGCAACCTGATGGGCGGCTGGAAGTACTCCACCTTCTCCGGCTTCCTCGTCTTCCCGCTCTGAGGCCCCTGCGCCACCTTCTGGAAGG
Source organism: Carcharhinus amblyrhynchos (assembly GCF_965287045.1). Taxonomy (NCBI): domain Eukaryota; kingdom Metazoa; phylum Chordata; class Chondrichthyes; order Carcharhiniformes; family Carcharhinidae; genus Carcharhinus; species Carcharhinus amblyrhynchos. The sequence continues at coordinate 140,349 of NW_027650033.1, read as the reverse complement.
TTCTTGGCCGCCGCCGCCGACCCCGCGCCCCCCCCCCCCCTCCAACCACCTCGCCCACCAAGCCCCAACAGGATACATCTCCTCTCCATCACCCCCCACCCACCCCGCCGCTGCCCCGGCTCCCATGGCAACTGGAAGTTTTTTTGCGCATCTCTCTGAATGCCCACTCCTCACTGCCCCCTCCCCATCCCGCTCCGCACACCTCAGTACACAGTGGGTTAGCACTGCTGCCTCCTGGTGCCAGGGACCCGGGTTCAGTGCCCGGCCTCGGGGTCACTGTCTGTGTGGAGTTTGCACATTCTCCCCGTGTCTGCGTGGGTTTCCTCCGGGTGCTCCGGTTTCCTCCCACAGTCCGAAAGACGTGCAGGTTAGGTTGAAAGTTTACTGATTATCGTCAGAAGTCAGCTTGCATTAACATGGCAATGAAGTTACTGTGAAAATTCTCTAGTCGCCACACTCAGGCACCTGCTCGGGTCAATGCATCCTTACCAGCACGAGTTTCAGACTGTGGGAGGAAACCGGAGCACCTGGAGGAAACCCACGCAGACACGGGGAGAATGTGCAAACACGGGCCGTGACCCGAGGTTGGGAATCGAACCAGGGTCCCTGGCGCTGTGAGGCAGCGGTGCTAACCACTGTGCCACCGTGCCGCCCAGTTAGGTGCATTAGCCATGCTAAAATTCTCCCTCAGTGTCCCCAAACAGGCGCTGGAGTGTGGCAACTAGGGGACTTTCACAGTAACTTCACTAATGTCCCTTTAGGGAAGGGGAAATCTGCCCGTCCTTACCCGGTCTGGCCTACATGTGACTCCAGAGCCACACAGCAACGTGGTTCACTCTTAAATGATGGCCTCGTGGTATTATCGCTAAACTATTAACCCAGAAGTTCAGCTAATGTTCTGGGGACCCGGGTTCGAATCCCGCCACGGCAGTGGGTGGAATTTGAATTCAATAAAAAATATCTGGAATTAAGAATCTGCTGATGACGGTGAAACCATTGTCGGAAAAACCCCATCTGGTTCACTAATGTCCCTTTAGGGAAGGGGAAATCTGCCGTCCTTACCCGGTCTGGCCTACATGTGACTCCAGAGGCCACACAGCAACGTGGTTGACTCTCAACTGCCCTCCAAGGGGCAACTAGGGATGGGTAATAAATGCTGGACCCAGCCCATGACCCAGGAGTGAATAAAGACAATAATCCGAGCCTACTTGTGTCACTAATCAATCAACTTACCCCATTCCCCTCCCAACATCGGTGGGGGGGTGATCAAACCCACCCATAATTCCCAGGGTATCTCGTTATGTCATTGGCCTGATTTTCGAGGGGGCCTCTCCTGCCCCTCTCTTCCCTCAGACCTCCCTCAGCTTGAGTTTAGACTCGCGTTGAGGCCCGGAGGGGGAGGGGGGATGATTCCATCTCACGGTGTGACCCAACCCACCCCCCCACACATCCGTGCACCCCTTCAAAAGCCTCCCCTCTTTCGTAATGTCAAAGGTCATCGCACCCAATCTCGCCACTTCCTGTTGGCTACCTGAGTGATGGGGTGAAGGGTCAATTGGTGGACTATTGCTGTGTGGGTGTGGGTGTGGGCTGGTGGGAGGAGCGGGGACATAAATGGGGAGAGACAGTGAAGGTGTGTCTCCTTCCGTGCTGGACGCTTGGCATCCTGACCGACCCAGCAATATAAATACTGTGGCCACCAGAGCAGGTCAGAGGCTGGGAATCCTGTATTGAGTCACTCACCTCCTGACCACGTTCCCCCCCTCTCCCCCCCCCCACAAACCCTCCCACCTCTCCACAAACCCTGTATAGGGGTGGCACAGTGATTAGCACTACTGCCTCACAGCGCCAGGGAGGTGGGAAACCTTACCCACATCCACTCTACCCAGGCCTTTCAGTATTCCGTGAGTTTCCGTGAGATTCCCAACGGAGCAGAGACCCAGAATCCCAGGCGTTCCTCAAGCTTTTCATTCCCGGGATGGGTTCCCGTGACCTCCTCTCGACCTCTTCCAAGGGCCAAGGCAATCCTTCCTTAGATACGGGGCCCAAAATCGCTCGCAATACTGACCAGAATTTCGTAAGGCCTCAGCAGTACATCTCTGCTGATGGTGGTGGGAGGTGGGGGGGGTTGTTGGATGGAGCCCTCGCCCTTTTTACCTGAGGAGGGTGGGGAGAAGGGAATTGGGTGGGATGGTCAAGAAAAAGTGACGTTGACCTGTCAACCAACCCCCACCCTTGACCCCACCACAAGGGCCAAAGGAAGGAGGCCATTTTGAACGTGCATTGTGTTTTGCTGTTCTAACTTTGGCAATGAAAGACTCGCCAAGTATTGGATGTCTAAAATAACCTTCGCTTGCTTTCGAACACTCATGTTTCCCTATTAGGCATCAACATGTCATGTATCGGACATAAGGGCTCTTCGACATGGGCGCAAAGGTGGGCCGGAGGTCAAAGGTCAGGAGATCGCACAACCAGGACTCCGTCCAATTAGAGTTATGGACAATGGGTAGGGTAGGAAGTGACGTGAGGAGCAACTTGACCTGATGGGACAAAAAAGGTGTGGGGCTTACATGAGGGATTGCATGGCAAGCCATTCGCAACCACGTTTCTAAGAACGAGAAAGGCCCTTGACAACTTTCCCCAATAGATGGGTTTCAGAATGACCTACCCAGACACAGGAGTGTGTGAGAGAGGGGGTTAGAGAGATTCCCCAGATACAGGAGTGTGTGAGAGAGGGGGTTAGAGAGACCTCCCCAGATACAGGAGCGTGTGAGAGAGAGGGGGTTAGAGAGATTCCCCAGATACAGGAGTGTGTGAGAGAGGGGGTTAAAGAGACCTCCCCAGATACAGGAGCGTGTGAGAGAGAGGGGGTTAGAGAGATTCCCCAGATACAGGAGTGTGTGAGAGAGGGGAGGTTAGAGAGACTCCCCAGATACAGGAGTGTGTGAGAGAGGGGGATAGAGAGACCTCCCCAGATACAGGCGTGAGATTGAGACAGAGAGGGGGTTAGAGAGATTCCCCAGATACAGGAGTGTGTGAGAGAGAGGGGGGTTATAGAGACCGCCCCAGATACAGGAGTGTGTGAAGAGAGAGGGGGATAGAGAGACCTCCCCAGATACAGGAGTGTGTGGGAAAGAGGGGGATAGAGAGATTCCCCAGATACAGGAGTGTGTGAGAGAGAGAGGGGGATCGTGAGACCCTCCACCAGGTACAGGAGTGTGTGAGAGAGAGGGGGTTAGAGAGACCTCCCCAGATACAGGACTGTGTGAGAGAGAGGGGGTTAGAGTGATTCCCCAGATACAGGAGTGTGTGAGAGAGGGAGAGAGGGTTTGAGAGACCTCCCCAGATGCAGGGTTTGAGAGGGGAGTTTAGAGAGACCTCCGCAGATACAGGAGTGTGTGTGAGAGAGAGGGTTTGAGAGATTCCCCAGATACAGGAGTGTGTGAGAGAGAGGGGGTTAGAGAGATTCCCCAGATACAGGAGTGTGTGAGAGAGAGAGGGTTTGAGTGACCTCCCCAGATACAGGAGTGTGGGAGAGAGAGAGGGTTTGAGAGATTCCCCAGATACAGGAGTGTGTGAGAGAGAGAGGGGGTTAGAGAGACCTCCCCAGATGCCGGAGTTTGAGAGGGGAGGTTAGAGAGACCTCCCCAGAAAGGTTGAAAGAAGGTTTGGAGCTTACATAGAGGAATTAAGCAATGGAGCTGGGATGAAGAATTCTTCAGATATCTCTTGGCATTGGACCTGGTCCTGCACTTAGATACATCATCTCATGAAGGTTTTCATCACTTGTTATTGTATGAATGAGAGATACTTTTATCCCAGCGTGAACCTTTGTTTCAAACTTAGACCCAGACAAAAGATTCAATTAAATGTCGCAAAATATTTTGAACCCTGCATTCTCTTGACTTATTTACTGCGCAACTGTTCAGGGATGTCCCAGCCAGAGAGAGAGAACCCCTCTTTCAAAGGGATTTATTATTGCCACATGTATTGGGATACATTAAAAAGTTTTGTTTCTTATGCGTTATACAGACAAAGCATACCATTCGTAGAGTACATTAGTGAAAAGGAAAGAGGATGCATAATATAGTGTTACAGTCACAACTAGTGTGTGTGAGTGAGTGAGCATGTGTGTGAGTGTTAGAGAGAGTGTGAGAGAGTGAGTGTGTGTGAGTGAGTGTTAGAAAGAGAGTGTGTGAGTTTGAGTATGTTTGCGCTCTGACCAGTCGCGATTTGAGGGTCCGAATGTCCCTGTACACCCTAAGACAATAAGACGTAGGAGCAGAATTAGGCCGCTCGGCCCATCGAGTCTGCTTCTCCATTCAATTATGGCTGATATTTTTCTCATCCTCATTCTTCTCATGAGCCCCGATCCCCTTCTTAATCAAGAACCGATCTATCTCTGCCTTAAAGACACTCGATGGCCCAGCCTCCTCTGCGGCAAAGAGTTCCACAGATTCCCCACTCTCTGGCTGGAGAAATTCCTCCCCATCTCTGTTTTAAAGGATCGTCCCTTTAGCCTGAGGTTGCGTCCTCTGGTTCTAGTTTTTCCTACTAGTGGAAACATCCTCTCCACGTCCACTCTATCCAGGGCCTCACAGTATCCTGTAAGTTTCAATAAGATCCCCCTCCCTCATCCTTCTAAACTCCAATGAGTACAGACCCAGAGTCCTCAACCGTTACTCATACGACAAGCTCGTCGTTCCAGGGTTCATTCTTGTGAACCTCCTCTGGATCCTTTCCAAGACCAGCACATCCTTCCTTAGATACGGGGCCCAAAACATGCCCCCCTCCCCCCACTCCACATTCTCAGTATCTCATAGATAGGCTCGCTACATAGATAGGCTCCCTCCCAAAGATGTGAAGGCATTGGAAAGGGTGCAGAGGAAGTTTACCAGGATGTTGCCTGGTATGGTGGGAAGGTCTTATGAGGAAAGGCCGAGGGACTTGAGGTTATTTTCGTTAGAGAGAAGAAGGTTACGAGGTGACCTAATTGAGGCATACAAGATGATCAGAGGGTTAGATAGGGTGGACAGTGAGAGCCTTTTTCCTCGGATGGTGATGGCTAACACGAGGGGACGTGGCTTTAAATTGAGGGGTGGTAATTATAGGAGGGATGTCAGAGGTAGGTTCTTTACTCAGAGGGTAGTAAGGGCGTGGAATGCCCTGCCTGCAGCAGTTGTGGACTCGCCAACTTTAAGGGCGTTCAAATGGTCAGTGGATAGGCATATGGATAACATTGGAATAGTTTAGGTTAGAGGGTCATTAGATTGGTTCCACTGGTCAGCGCAACATCGAGGGCTGAAGGGCCTGTACTGCGCTGTAATGTTCTATGTTCTATGTACATACAGAAGGGGACCATTCAGCCCATCAAACCTGTGCCAACAACAATCCAGACCCTATCCCCGTAGCACCACACATTTTCCCTGCTAATCCCCCTGACACTAACAGTCAATTTGCCACGGCCAGTCCGTCTAACCCACACGTCTTTCAGACTCTGGGAGGAAACCAGAGCACCCGGAGGAAACCCACGCAGACGCAAGGAGAACGTGCAGACTCCACACAGACAGTGACCCGAGCCGGGAATCGAAGCCGGGTCCCTGGAGCTGTGAGGCAGCAGTGCTAACCCACCGTGCCATCTCACCTAGCCTCATTCCTTAACCTCAAGGAGACAGAAGGTGGGGGTAGTGGGGTTGTGATGGGCGGGGGTGTGCGTGAGGGGGGGGGGTTGCCAGGGCAACCTGAACAAGCTGGATGAGGTGGCCTGCCCTTCAAGGTTAGCCTGAATAGGCCGCACAGAGCAGTTACCAAGGCGACACACCTTGGCAAAGCGAAGGAGACCTTGACTACAAAGACTTTCCTTTGCAGCTTTGTGGAAAACAGAGAGTGAGAGAGAGAGTGTAGTGGTCTAGTGATTCCCCTCTCGTTACTGTCCCAATCACAGGCTCCGACCGAGGCCTACTTGTGTGACAGGTGATGCGTATCCTGCGGCGTGAGGGAACAGGTTTGAAAATAAGTAACCGTAATCATATAAAACTTTGAGGCCGCACTTATAGAATATTGTGTCCAATTTGTCCAATTTGTGTCCGTTGTTTAAGAAGGGTGCCAGGCAAAAGGTGGGGAATTATAGGCCGATTAGTTTAACGTCCGTTGTAGGTAAAATGTTAGAATCCGTCATCAAGGAGGAAATTGCGAGGCATCTTGAGGGGAATTGCTTGATAGAGCAGACGCAGCACGGTTTTGTTAAGGGGAAGTAGTGTCTGACAAATTTACTTGAGTTCTATGAGGATGTGTCTAGGGCGGTGGATAGAGGAGAGCCGGTGGATGTGGTCTTTCTGGATTTTCAGAAGGCGTTTGACAAAGTACCTCACAAGAGGTTATTGCAGAAGGTCAGGGGACATGGAGTTGGGGGTAGGGTGTTAGCGTGGATAGAGGACTGGTTGTCAAATAGGAGGCAGAGAGTGGGGGTCAATGGGTGCTATTCGGATTGGCGGTTGGTGACGAGTGGAGTGCCTCAGGGGTCGGTGCTGGGGCCTCAGCTATTTACCATTTATATAGATGATCTGGAGGAGGGAACTGAGTGTAGGGTGTCGAAATTTGCTGATGACACCAAGATTGGTGGAAAGGCAAATTGTGCGGAGGGTGTGGAGAGTCTGCAGAAGGATCTAGATAGGCTGGGCGCATGGGCCAGGAACTGGCAAATGGAATTTAATGTTGGCAAGTGTGAGGTGGTCCACTTTGGTAGGAATAATGGTAGGAAGGATTATTACTTACATGGAGAAAAACTGCAGCAGGCGACGGTGCAGAGGGACCTCGGGGTCCTTGTGCTTGAGTCGCAAAAACCCAGCTTGCAGGTGCAGCAGGTGGTCAGGAAGGCGAATGGGATGCTGGCCTTCATAGCGAGGGGGATTGAATATAAAAGTAGGGAGGTCTTGCTGCGGCTACATAGGGCATTGGTAAGGCCGCAGCTGGAGTACTGTGTGCAGTTTTGGGCGCCGTACTTACGCAAGGGTATTTTGGCCTTGGAGGGAGTGCAGAGGAGGTTTACTAGGCTGATACCGGAGTTGAGGGGGTTGAGCTATGAGGAGAGGCTGAATAAACTAGGCTTCTACTCGTCAGAGTTTAGAAGAATGAGGGGAGATCTCATTGAGACGTATAAGATGATGAATGGGATGGATAGGATAGAGGTGGAGAGACTCTTCCCGCTCAGAAAGGACAGTAGGACTAGGGGGCACAGCCTCAAGATAAAGGGGGGGCGGTTTAGAACGGAGTTGAGGAGGAACTTCTTCACTCAAAGGGTGGCGAATCTCTGGAATTTTCTGCCCGTTGAAGTGGTGGAGGCTGCCTCGCTAAATGTTTTTAAGACACGGGTTGATGGGTTTTTGATAAGAGAGGGGATTAAGGGTTATGGGGAGAGGGCGGGAATGTGGAGCTGAGCCACAACAGATCAGCCATGATCTTATTGAATGGCGGGGCAGGCTCGAGGGGCCAGATGGCCTACTCCTGCTCCTATTTCTTATGTTCTTATGTTCTTATTCTGGTCACCACATTACGGGAAGATCCCCCCCGCCCCTCACGCCCCCACCACTCATCCTCCTGCCCACTCCAAGAGAAAATGGTCCCAGCCTATCCAGCCTCTTCTTATAGAAGAAGAAGATTGCCTTTATTGGTCGGGGCATCGAGTACAAGAGTCAGGATGTCATGTTGCAGCTTTATAGCTTTTGCAGGAATAGGGGCAGCACGGTAGCACAGTGGTTAGCACTGCTGCTTCACAGCTCTAGGTTCCTGGGTTCGATTCCCGGCTCGGGTCGCTGTCTGTGTGGAGTTTACACATTCTCCTTGTGTCTGCGTGGGTTTCCTCCGGGTGCACCGGTTTCCTCCCACAGTCCAAAGATGCGTGGGTTAGGTTGATTGGCCATGCTAAGAAATTACCCCTTAGTGTCCAGGGATGTGTAGGTTAGAGGGATTAGTGGGTAAATATGTAGGGTATGGGGGTAGGGCCTGGGTGGGATTGCGTTCAGTGCAGACTTGATGGGCTGAAGGGCCTCTTTCTGCACCGCAGGGTTCTATGATTTTATAAAACTTTGGTTAGGCCGCACTTATAGAGTATTGTGTTCAATTCTGGCTGCCACATTATAGTGAGGATGTGGGGGCTTTGGAGAAGGTTGGAGAAGAGGCTTACCAGGATGCTGCCTGGATTAGAGGGTGTGAGCTATAAGGAGAGGCTGGATAAACTAGGGTTGTTTTCTCTGAAGGCTGAGGGGAGACCTGATAAAAGTCTATAAACTGATGAGAGGAGGAGATAGGGTTGACAGTCAGAATCTTTTTCCCAGAGTTGAAATGTCCAATACTACAGGGGCTGCACTTAAGGTGAGAGAGGGGGAAAGTTCAAAGGAGATGTGAGGGGCAAGTTTTTATTACCAGAGAGTGGGAGGTGTCTAGAATATGCTGCCAGGGGTGGTGGAGGCAGATACGGGAGGGGTGTTTAAGGGGCTTTTAGATAAGCACATGGATATACAAGGGACAGAGGGATAGGGAGCAAGAGCAGGCAGGATTAGTTTAATTTGACGTCTAGCTCAGCACAACATGATGGGCCGAAAGGTCCTGTTCTTCTGCTCTTTGATGTTCTATCACCTCAGAGTTAAATGTGCTCTCCTGGCAAGGGGAGACAAGGCAACCTTAGTCGTGAAACTCAGCAAGAGGCCATCACCTGATCCCTCAACCCGAGGAGAACACTGAGTGCGGGAGGCCCCGAACGTCCCATTCAAACCCACCCACAGTGTGGGCCGAATTTTACGTGGCTCGGGCATGTGGGCAGATGGACAGGCGGAGGCCTGATCAGGAGTCACTGAATCATAAAATCCCTATGGTACAGAAGGGGTCCATTTGGCCCATCCAGTCTGTACTGACCACAATCCCCGTAACTCCACTCATTTATCCTACTAGACATTAAGGAGCAATTCAGCATTGCCAATCCACCTAACCTGCACATCTTTGGACACTAAGGGACAATTTAGCATGGCCAATCCACCTAACCTGCACATCTTTGGACACTAAGGGACAATTTAGCATGGCCAATCCACCTAACCTGCACATCTTTGGACACTAAGGGACAATTTAGCACGGCCAATCCACCTAACCTGCACATCTTTGGACACTAAGGGACAATTTAGCATGGCCAATCCACCTAACCTGCACATCTTTGGACACTAAGGGACAATTTAGCACGGCCAATCCACCTAACCTGCATGTCTTTTGGACTGTGGGAGGAAACCAGGGCATCCAGAAGAAACCCACGCAGGCACGAGGAGAACATGCAGACTCAGCACAAGACATAGACCCAAGCCAGGAACCAAACCCGGACTCCTGGCACTGTGAGACAGCCGTGCTAACCCACTGTGCCTCCGTGTCGCCGTACCTTACGATCTGATTAGATTGATGGCCATCGGTGGCCGTGCCTTGGGCGTCCCTGATTTTTGGAAATAGCTCTCTACCACATCTCTCTCTGTCTCTCACACACACACTCTGTCCGCTCCGTCAGTGATACACTGTGGGGCCAGTTAGTTCTTAGCAGTCATGGTCAGAAATACATTGGAGGGAGGGGCAGGGGGTGTACTGAAATGGCCAACGATAAGACAAGTTGCACCTGAGATTCACTCGGAGATTCCAGAGAGGAGGAATCCACGGAGGATGCAAACCCCAGGGGGAACGGGGATTGGGCCAAATTCCTGGTGGGACGCTGGCTCGCCAGAGATAGTGACAGCTGTCAGTGCAAGCCACGTGGGGAATTCAGCAACCTTCAGGCAAGGACAGATCGAGACAGACGAAGGAGCAGGAGCGAGTGGGAAGGTTCAAGACGGAGAATGAAATCAGATATCGACATCAACATGAGACAACCCCACACCCCCCTCACTGTAACACAGATACACCCCCTCACTGTAACTCAGATATACCTCACACCCCCTTCACTGTAACTCAGATATAGCCCACACCCCCTCACTGTAACACAGATACACCCCCTCACTGTAACACAGATACACCCCCTCACTGTAACTCAGATATACCTCACACCCCCTTCACTGTAACTCAGATATAGCCCACACCCCCTCACTGTAACACAGATACACCCCCTCACTGTAACTCAGATATACCTCACACCCCCTTCACTGTAACTCAGATATAGCCCACACCCCCTCACTGTAACACAGATACACCCCCTCACTGTAACTCAGATATACCTCACACCCCCTTCACTGTAACTCAGATATAGCCCACACCCCCTCACTGTAACACAGATACACCCCCTCACTGTAACTCAGATATAGCCCACACCCCCCTCACTGTAACACAGATACACCCCCTCACTGTAACTCAGATATAGCCCACACCCCCCTCACTGTAACACAGATACACCCCCTCACTGTAACACAGATACACCCCCTCACTGTAACTCAGATATAGCCCACACCCCCTCACTGTAACACAGATACACCCCCTCACTGTAACTCAGATATAGCCCACACCCCCCTCACTGTAACACAGATACACCCCCTCACTGTAACACAGATATAGCCACACCCCCCTCACTGTAACACAGATACACCCCCTCACTGTAACTCAGATATAGCCCACACCCCCCTCACTGTAACACAGATACACCCCCTCACTGTAACTCAGATATAGCCCACACCCCCCTCACTGTAACACAGATACACCCCCTCACTGTAACTCAGACATAGCCACACCCCCCTCACTGTAACACAGATACACCCCCTCACTGTAACTCAGATATAGCCCACACCCCCCTCACTGTAACACAGATACACCCCCCTCACTGTAACACAGATTTACCCCACACCCCCTCACTGTAACACTCCCTGATATACCCCCACACCCCCTCACTGTAACACACTCTGATATACCCCACACCCCCTCACTGTTACACTCTCTGATATACCCCACACCCCCTCACTGTAACACTCTCTGATATATCCCACACCCTCTCACTGTAACACACTCTGATATACCCCACACCCCCTCACTGTAACACTCTCTGATATACACCACACACCCTCACTGTAACACTCTCTCATATACCCCACACCCCCTCACTGTAAAACACTCCCTCACGATATCAGGAGAGGGTGGAAACAGTTTATTAAGTTCATTTACAAAGTGTTACTGTCACAAGTCGGCTTACATTGACACTGCAATGAAGTTACTGTGAAAATCCCCTAGTTGCCACACTCTGGCACCTGTTCTGAGGGAGAATTTCAGCGCGGCCCAATGCACCCTAACCCTTATATCTTTGGACTGTGGGAGGAAACCGGGGCACCCGGAGGAAACCCACGCAGACACGGGGAGAATGTGCAAACTCCACACAGACAATGAACCGAGCCGGGAATCGAACCGGGATGCTGGCCTTCATAGCGAGGGGGATTGAATATAAAAGTAGGGAGGTCTTGCTGCAGCTGTATAGGGCATTGGTGAGGCCGCAGCTGGAGTACTGTGTGCAGTTTTGGGCGCCGCACCTGCGCAAGGATATTTTGGCCCTGGAGGGAGTGCAGAGGAGGTTTACTAGGCTGATACCGGAGTTGAGGGGATTGAGCTATGAGGAGAGGCTGAATAAACTAGGCTTGTACTCGTTAGAGTTTAGAAGAATGAGGGGAGATCTCATTGAGACGTATAAGATGATGAATGGGATGGATAGGATAGAGGTGGAGAGACTCTTCCTGCTCAAAAAAGACAGTAGGACTAGGGGGCACAGCCTCAAGATAAAGGGGGGGGCGGTTTAGAACGGAGTTGAGGAGGAACTTCTTCACTCAAAGGGTGGTGAATCTCTGGAATTCTCTGCCCGTTGAAGTGGTGGAGGCTGCCTCGCTAAATATTTTTAAGACGCGGGTTGATGGGTTTTTGATAGGAGAGGGGATTAAGGGTTATGGGGAGAGGGCGGGAAAGTGGAACTGAGCAGCGACAGATCAGCCATGATCTTATTGAATGGCGGGGCAGGCTCGAAGGGCCGGATGGCCTACTCCTGCTCCTATTTCTTATGTTCTTATGTTCTTATGAACCCAGGTCCCTGGCGCTGTGAGGCAGCAGTGCTAACCCACTGTGCCACCCTGAAACAATAGTCGCCAATGTGGGGTTCTGTGGTGTGGGATGCAGGGGACCTTGTGTCGTGGGAGTTGAGACGTCCTGTCAGAGTAATATTCCGGATAATTCTGTCTGACTCTGCGGAGCGGAGAATGAGCAAATAGCCTCAAAAGATGTGACAGCCGTCAGGGCATTTTTAATTCCCCGGACTCCATGACACAGGCTCCAACTCAATCAAACTTTCACAGACCGCTGATCGAATCCCTTCAATGTACTTCAAAAATGCTGACTTTCCGGAAACATCTCATCAAAGGGGAGGTCAGGGAATATTGGAATACACTCTCAGCAAAAGGGATAACTTAATAAGGCCACTTGTCGTACATTGGACAAGGACAGGATCCAGTTAAGGGCAGCACAGCGGGCTTTGGATACAGAGTAAAGCTCCCTCTACACTGTCCCCCCATCAAACACTCCCAGGACAGGTACAGCACGGGGTTAGATACAGAGTAAAGCTCCCTCTACACTGTCCCTCCATCAAACACTCCCAGGACAGGTACAGCACGGGGTTAGATACAGAGTAAAGCTCCCTCTACACTGTCCCTCCATCAAACACTCCCAGGACAGGTACAGCACGGTGTTAGATACAGAGTAAAGCTCCCTCTACACTGTCCCCCCCATCAAACACTCCCAGGACAGGTACAGCACGGGGTTAGATACAGAGTAAAGCTCCCTCTACACTGTCCCCCCATCAAACACTCCCAGGACAGGTACAGCACGGGGTTAGATACAGAGTAAAGCTCCCTCTACACTGTCCCTCCATCAAACACTCCCAGGACAGGTACAGCACGGGGTTAGATACAGAGTAAAGCTCCCTCTACACTGTCCCTCCATCAAACACTCCCAGGACAGGTACAGCACGGTGTTAGATACAGAGTAAAGCTCCCTCTACACTGTCCCCCCCATCAAACACTCCCAGGACAGGTACAGCACGGGGTTAGATACAGAGTAAAGCTCCCTCTACACTGTCCCCTCATCAAACACTCCCAGGACAGGTACAGCACGGGGTTAGATACAGAGTAAAGCTCCCTCTACACTGTCCCCTCATCAAACACTCCCAGGACAGGTACAGCACGGGGTTAGATACAGAGTAAAGCTCCCTCTACACTGTCCCTCCATCAAACACTCCCAGGACAGGTACAGCACGGGGTTAGATACAGAGTAAAGCTCCCTCTACACTGTCCCCCCCATCAAACACTCCCAGGACAGGTACAGCACGGGGTTAGATACAGAGTAAAGCTCCCTCTACACTGTCCCCCCATCAAACACTCCCAGGACAGGTACAGCACGGGGTTAGATACAGAGTAAAGCTCACTCTACACTGTCCCCCCATCAAACACTCCCAGGACAGGTACAGCACGGGGTTAGATACAGAGTAAAGCTCCCTCTACACTGTCCCCCCATCAAACACTCCCAGGACAGGTACAGCATGGGGTTAGATACAGAGTAAAGCTCCCTCTACACTGTCCCCCCATCAAACACTCCCAGGACAGGTACAGCACGGGGTTAGATACAGAGTAAAGCTCCCTCTACACTGTCCCCCCATCAAACACTCCCAGGACAGGTACAGCACGGGGTTGGATACAGAGTAAAGCTCCCTCTAAACTGTCCCCATCAAACACTCCCAGGACAGGTACAGCACAGGATTAGATACAGAGTAAAGCTCACTCTACACCAGTGAGCCTGACGTCTGTACTGTGTAAGTTGCTTGGGTCTATTAACAAGGATTTCATAACTCGGCATTTGAAAGGCAGTGGTATAATCAGACAAAGTCAGCATGGATTTACAAAAGGGAAACCATGCTCGACGAATCTATTGGAATTCTTTGAGGATGTAACCAGTCGAGTTGACCGAGGAGAACCAGAGGATGTGGTTTATTTAGACTTTCAGAAGGCTTTTGATAAGGTCTGACATAACAGACTGTTATGTAAAGTTAAAGCACGTGGGATTGCAGGTAATGTCTTGATTGAGATGGGTAGAAAGCTCACCGGCAGATAGGAAACAAAGCGTTGGCAGGGGCTCTGCAGGGATCTGTGCTCGGACCCCCAACTGTTCACATTATATACTAATGATTAATAAGGTTGAAAGAGTGCAGAGAAGGTTCACAAGGATGTTGCCGGGACTTGAGAAGCTGAGTTACAGAGAGAAATTGAATAGGTTAGGACTTTATTCCCTGAAGCGTAGAAGAATGAGGGGAGATTTGATAGAGGTGTATAAGATTTTGATGGGTAATAGATAGAGTGAATGCAAGCAGGCTTTTTCCACTGAGGCTAGGGGGAGAAAAAAAACCAGAGGGCATGGGTTAAGGGTGAAGGGGAGAAAAGTTTAAAGGGAATATTCGGGGGGTGGGGATTCTTCACACAGAGAATGGTGGGAGTGTGGAATGAGCTGCCAGGTAAGTGGTAAATGTGGGGTCACTTTTAACATTTCAGACAAACTTGGACGGGTTCATGGATGAGAGGGATGTGGAGGGATATGGTCCAAGTGCAGGTCAGTGGGACTAGGCAAAAAAATGGTTTGGCACAGACAAGAAGGGCCAAAAGGCCTGCTTCTGAGCTGTAATGTTCTATGGTTCTGTGGTTCTATGGATTTTGAAGTGGGAACTGAATGTGTTATCTCCAAATTTGCAGATGGTAGAAAGTTGGGTGGGAGGGTGAGCTGTGAGGAGGATGCAGAGACACTTCAGTGTGATTTGGACAGGCTGAGTGTATGGGCACATGAATGGCCAAATGCAGTGTAAGATGGATAAATGTGAGGTTATCCACTTTGGTAGCAATAACAGGAAGGCAGATTATTTCTTGAATGGGCAAATTGAGGGAGGCGGATACTCAGTGAGACCTTAGTGTCCTCGTGCATCAGTCGCTGAAAGTAAGTGCACAAGTAAAGCAGTTAGCCTTCATAGGGAGAGGATTTGAGTATAGGGATGTTTTGCAGCAATTGTACAGGGTGTTGGTGAGGCCATGCCTGGAATATTGTGTGCAGTTTTGGTCTCCTTATCTGAGGAAGGATGTCCTTACTATAGAGGGACCACTGCGAAGGTTTACCAGGCTGATTCCTGGGATGGCAGGTCTGTCACATGAGGAGAGATTAAGTCGGTTCGGATTGTATTCACTGGAGTTTAGAAGAGCGAGAGGGGATCTCATAGAAACTTATAAAATTCTAACAGGGTTAGACAGAGCAGATTCGGAAAGAATGTTCCCGATAGTGGGGGGGGAGTCCAGAACTAGGAGGGTCATAGTTTGAGGATATTTTAGGATTGAGGTGGGGAGAAATTTCTTCACGCAGATGAATGTGTGGAATTCACTCCCACAGAAAGTAGTTGAGACCAAAACATTGTGTGATTTCAAAAAGAAATTACATATGGCTCTTTGGGCTGAAGAAATTGAGGGATATCGGGAGGCGGGGAAATCAAGATATTGAATTTGATGATCAGCCATGATCAAAATGAATGGCAGAGCAGGCTCGAAGGGCTGAATGGCCTATTCCTGCTTCTAGTTTCTATGTTACACTGCTCCCACATCCTCCTCACAGATCAGCCTCCCACCCAGCTTTGTGTCATCTGCAAATTTGGAGATGTTATGTTTAGTGCAATAATATAGCAATAATAGCAGATAGGAGACAGAGGGTGGTGGTTGATGGTAAGTATTCGTCATGGAGTTCAGTTACGAGTGGTGTGCCTCAGGGATCTGTTTTGGGGCCACCGCTGTTTGTAATTTTTATTAATGATCTGGATGAGGGTATAGTTGGGTGGATCAGTAAATTTGCTGATGACACCAAAGTCGGAGGAGTGGTAGATGGTGAAGAGGGGTGTCATAGTTTACAGAGAGACTTGGACAAGTTGCAGAGCTGGGCCAAGAGGTGGTGGATGGAGTTTAATGCAGAAAAGTGTTAGGTAATTCACTTTGGCAGGAATAACAGATGTGTAGAGTATAGGGCTAACGGTAGGACTCTGAATAGTGTGGATGAACAGAGGGATCTAGGTGTATATGTGCATAGATCCCTGAAAGTTGGGAATCAAGTCAATAAGGTTGTTAGGAAGGCATACGGTGTCTTGGCGTTTATTGGTAGGGGGATTGAATTTAGGAGCCGCAACGTCATGTTGCAACTGTACAAAACTCTGGTGCGGCCGCACTTGGGAGTATTGTGTACAGTTCTGGTCCCCACATTATAGGAAGGATGTGGAGGCTTTGGAGAGGGTGCAGAGGAGGTTTACCAGGATGTTGCCTTGTATGGAGGGAAGGTCCTATGAGGAGAGACTGAGGGATTTGGGGTTGTTTTCGTTAGAAAGAAGGCGGCTAAGAGGGGACCTTATTGAAACATATAAGATGATTAGAGGTTTAGATAGGGTGGACAGTGATAGCCTTTTTCTTCGGATGGAGAAAGCTAGCACGAGGGGGCATAGCTTTAAATTAAGGGGTGGTAGATATAGGACGGATGTCAGAGGTAGGTTCTTTACCCAGAGGGTGGTGAGGGACTGGAATGCCCTGCCTGCTGCAGCTGTAGATGCGCCTAGTTTGGGGGCGTTTAAGAGATCCGTGGATAGGTTTATGGATGGAAAGGGTTTGGTTTAGGTTAGAGGGTCATTTTTTTTTAATTGGTCGGCGCAACATCGTGGGCCGAAGGGCCTGTTCTGCGCTGTAATGTTCTGTGTTCTATGTTCTATATTGTGAATATTTGGGGTCCCACCACTGATCCCTGTGGTACCTGCGGCCGTCTGGAAGAAGACCTGTTTATTCCTAATCTTTGTCAGCCGGTTTTCTCTCCATCTCAACACACTACCCCCAGTCCCACGTGCTTTAACTTTACACACTAATCTCTAAAGTGGGATTGTTTTGAAAGCTTTCCGAAAATCCAGATATACCACATCCACTGGCTCCCCGTCATCAATCCTACCAGTTACATCCTCAAAGAATTTTAGTAGATTTGTCAAGCATGGTTTTCAAAGAATCCCTACAGTGCAGAAGGAGGCCGTTCGGCCCATCTCACCTGCACTGACTACAATCCCATTCAGGCCCTACCCCACATATTCACCCTGCAAATTATGGGTAGCACAGTGGGTTAGTACTGCTGCTTCACAGCACCCAGGGACCTGGATTCGATTCCCAGCCTCGGGTCACTGTCTGTGTGGGGTTTGCACATTCTCATCGTGTCTGCATGGGTTTCCTCCGGGTGCTCCGGTTTCCTCCCACAGTCCAAAGATGTGTGGGTTAGGTTGATTGGCCGTGCTAAAAATTGCCCCTTAGTGTCCTGAGATGTATAGATTAGAGGGATTAGTGGGTAAGATATGTGGGGTGGGATTGTGGTCGGTGCAGACTCGATGGGCCGAACAGCCTCTTTCTGTACTGTAGGGTGACTTAGCATGGCCAATCCACCTAACCTGTACATCTTTGGACACTAAGGGACAATTTAGCATGGCCAATCCACCTAACCTGCACATCTTTGGACACTGAGGGGCAATTTAGCATGGCCAATCCACCTAACCTGCACATCTTTGGACACTAAGGGACAATTTAGCATGGCCAATCCACCCAACCTGCACATCTTTGGACATTAAGGGACAATTTAGCATGGCCAATCCACCTAACCCGCACATCTTTGGACACTAAGGGGCAATTTACCATGGCCAATCCACCTAACCTGCACATCTTTGGACACTGAGGGGCAATTTAGCATGGCCAATCCACCTAACCTGCACATCTTTGGACACTGAGGGGCAATTTAGCATGGCCAATCCACCTAACCTGCACATCTTTGGACACTAAGGGACAATTTAGCATGGCCAATCCACCTAACCTGCACATCTTTGGACATTAAGGGACAATTTAGCATGGCCAATCCACCTAACCTGCACATCTTTGGACACTAAGGGGCAATTTACCATGGCCAATCCACCTAACCTGCACATCTCTGGACTGTGGGAGGAAACCGGATCACCTGGAGGAAACCCACGCAGGCACGGGGAGATTATGCAGATTCTTCCCACATTCCCTTCCATAAATTCATGCTGACTCAGTACGGCATGGTGGCACAATGGTTAGCACTACTGCCTCACGGCGCCAGGCACTCAGTTTCGAGTCCCGGCTTCGGTCGCTGTTTGTGCGGAGTCTGCATGTTCTCCCCGTGTCTGCGTGGGTTTCCTCCGGGTGCTTCGGTTTCCTCCGACAGTGCACAAGAAGTGCTGGTTAGGTGTCATTGGCCGTGCTAAATTCTCCCTCAGTGTAACCCGAACAGGTGCTGGAGTGTGGCAAATAGGGGATTTTCACAGTAACTTCATTGCAGTGTTAATGTAAACCTACTTATGATTTGACTTGATTTTATTATTGTCACATGTATTGAGATAAAGTGAAAAGTATTGTTTCTTGCACGCTGTCCAAACAAAGCATACTTTTCATAGAGTACATGGGGGGAAGGAAAGGAGAGAGTGCGGAATGTCGTGTTACAGTCAGAGACAGGGAGTAGAGACAGATCAGCTTAATATAAGGTGGGTCCATTCAAAAGTCTGATGGCAGTATGGAAGAAGCTGTTCTTGACTCGGTTGGTATGTGACCTCAGACTTTTGCATCTTTTTCCCGACGGAAGAAGGTGGAAGAGAGAATGTCCGGGGTGTGTGGGGTCCTTAATTATGCTGGCTGCTTTTCCCCGAGGCAGTGGGAAGTGTAGACAGAGTCAATGGATGGGAGACTGGTTTGCGTGATGGATTGGGCTACATTCATGACCCTTTTGTAGTTCCTTGTGGTCTTGGGCAGAGCAGGAGCCCATACCGAGCTGTGATACAACCAGAAAGAATGCTTTCTTTGGTGCATCTGTGAAAGTTGGTGAGAGTCGTAGCGGACATGCCAAATTTCCTTAGTCTTCTGAGAAAGTGGAGGTGTTGGTGGACGTTCTTACCTATGGTGTTGGCATGGGGGGAGAACCAGGACAGGGTGTTGGTGATCTGGATATCTAGAAACGTGAAGCTCTTGGCCCTTTCTACTTCATCATACCATTCATAGAGTACACAGGGGAGAAGGAAAGGAGTGCAGAATATGGGGCGGCACAGTGGCACATGATTAGCACTGCCGCTTCACAGCGCCAGGGATCCGGGTTCAATGCTCGGGTCACTGCCTGTGCGGAGTATGCACCTTCTCCCCTGTCTGCATGGGTTTCCTCCAGGTGCTCCGGTTTCCACCCACAGTCCAAATATGTACGGGTTAGGTGCATTGGCCATGCTAAATTGCCCCTTAGTGTCCAAAGATGTGTGGGTTAGGTTGATTGGCCATGCTAAATTGTCCCTTAGTGTCCAAAGATGTGCAGGTTAGGTGGATTGGCCATATTAAATTGTCCCTTAGTGTCCAAAGATGTGCAGGTTAGGTGGATTGGCCATGCTAAATTGTCCCTTAGTGTCCAAAGATGTGCAGATTGGGTGGATTGGCCATGCTAAATTGCCTCTTAGTGTCCAAAGATGCGCAGGTTAGGTGGATTGGCTGCGCTAAATTGCCCCTTAGTGTCCAAAGATGTGCAGGTTAGGTGGATTGGCCATGCTAAATTGTCCCTTAGTGTCCAAAGATGTGCAGGTTAGGTGGATTGGCCATGCTAAATTGTCCCTTAGTGTCCAAAGATGTGCAGATTGGGTGGATTGGCCATGCTAAATTGCCCCTTAGTGTCCAAAGATGCGCAGGTTAGGTGGATTGGCCGTGCTAAATTGTCCCTTAGTGTCCAAAGATGTGCAGGTTAGGTGGATTGGCCGTGCTAAATTGTCCCTTAGTGTCCAAAGATGTGCAGGTTGTCCCGGGATGCAGTGGTTAGAGGGATTGACAGGGTAAATATGTGGGCTTACAGGTATAGGACTAGGTGCGATTGTGGTCGGTACTGATTGATGGGTCGAACTGCCTCCTTCTGCACTGTAAGGATTCTATGGTATCATTTAATCACCTCCAGTAAATTCATATCCTTCCTTAAAGAAGGACAGAGAACCTGTGCTATCCTAGCTAGTGCCAGCTGGGCCCCTCGCGCCCAGCCAGGCATGTTCATTCCACCACCCTCTCTGCAGTCTGTTCTGGTGAGAGTTGCCAGGTTTGGACTGTGCCCATCTGCTCTGCCCTCCCCAGCCTGTGCCAGGTATCACAGGGCAGCCAGCTCCTGCTGCGGTGTGGCAACCGCACCATCCACTCCCTGAGCCCTCCCCACCCTAGCTCCGGGCATCGGTGAGGGTCAGTCACTGACCTTTCACCTTCCTGCAGCACGAGGGTCAATCTACTGCCAGGGAGGGGAGAGACAATAAAGATGTCCCTTTCTCCCTCCAGCTCTGTCCCTCTCTCTCTCTCTCTCTGTCCCTCTCTCTCTCTCTCTCTCTCTGTCCCTCTCTCTCTCTGTCTCTCTATCTCTGTCTCTCTCTTTCTCTCTCTCTCACTCTGTCTCACTCTCTCTCTCTGCCTCTCTATCTCTCCCTCTCTCTTTTTGCCTTTCCTCATCCCTGCCTCTTTCTGTCTCTCTCTTTCTCTGCCTTTGACTCTCTCTTTCTCTCTGTCTCTCTCTCTCTCCGTTTCTCTCTCCCTGTCTCTCTCTCTCTCTCTCTCCCTCTCTCTCTCTCCCCATCTCTCTGTGTCTCCCTCTGTCTTTCTGTTTCTCTCTGTCTCTTTCTGACTCTCTCGGTCTCTCTTTCTCTGTCTCTCCTTTCTCTCTCACTCTCTCTTCCTCTCTCTCTACCTCTCTGTCTCTCTCTCTCTCTATCTACCTCTTTCTCTCTGTCTCTTTCTCTCTTTCTCTGTCTCTCTCTCTGTCTCTGTTTCTCTCTCTGTCTGTCTGTCTGTCTGTTTCTCTGTCTCTCTCTCTCTCTCTGTCTTTCTCTTTCTGTCTGTCTGTCTGTCTCTCTCTCTCTCTCTGTATCTCTCCCTGTCTCTCTTTCTCTTCGTTTCTCTCTCTCTCTGTCTCTCTCTCTCTCTCTCTCTGTGTCTCTCTCTGTCTCTTGCTCTCTGTGTGTCTCTCTCTCTGTGCCTCTTTCTCTCTATCTCTCCCTCTCTCTCTCTATCTCTTGCTCTCTGTTTCTTTCCTCCTCTCTACCTTTCCTTGTCCCTCTGCCTCTCTCTCTGTCACTTCCTCACTGTCCCATCCTGCCCAGTCACAGATGCTCCCTCTTGTACTGGTTCACTGCTCCCTCTCTCTCTCTCTCTCTCTGTGTGAGTGTGAGTGGGAGGATTGAGGTTCCTCCTGCTTCCTTCTCCGCCTCCACCAACCCCCTCCCAGCGCTCTGCCTGCATGTAGGCCGGTGCAATCTGTCATTGTTGTACGATCCATAGCCCTTGCAATGCCGTCATCGGCTCCTGAGCCCGGCCTCTTAAAGGCACAGTCCCAACAACCCATACCCAAACATCGCTCACCCCCTCCTCACTACCCCCAAGAAACCCAACAATGACCCAACAAGACCCCTTCCTTCCCCCTCCCTTCCAAATCGCCCCATCTGTGGTCCGTTGACCTTCATTGCGAGAGGTTTGGAGTACAGGAGCAGGGATGTGTTGTTGCAATTATACAGGGGCCTTGGGGAGGCCACACCTAGAGTATTGTGCGCGGTTTTGGTCTCCTTTTTCTGAGGAAGGATGTTCTTGCTCTCGAGGGAGCTCAGCGAAGGTTTACCGGGCTGATTCCGGGGATGGTGGGACTGATGTATGAGGAGAGATTGACTAGGTTAGGGTTGTTTTCACTGGAGTTCAGACAAATGGCAGGGGGGTCTCATAGAGACTTACAGAGGCTTACATAGAGACTTCTAGGAGGAGAGGTCATAGTCTTAGGATAAGGGGTAGCAAATTTAAAACAGAGTTGAGGAGAAACTACAAAGAGTTGTGAATCTGTGGAATTCACTACTCCAAAGTGCAGTGGATGCTGGGACAGTGAGTAAATTTAACATAGAACACTAGAGCACAAACAGGCCCTTCGGCCCACAAGTTGCACCGATCATATCCCTACCTACCAGGCCTATCTGTAAGTCTCAATCCCATTAAATCCCATGTACTCATCCAGAAGTCTCTTAAAAGACCCCAGCGAGTTCGCCTCCACCGCCACCGACGGCAGCCGATTCCACTCACTCACCACCCTCTGAGTGAAAAACTTACCCCTGACATCTCCTCTGTACCTGCTCCCCAGCACCTTAAACCTGTGTCCTCTCGTAGCGACCATTTCAGCCCTGGGAAATAGCCTCTGAGAATCCACCCTATCTATACCTCTCAACATTTTATAAACTTCTATCAGGTCACCTCTCAACCTTCGTCTCTCCAGGGAGAAGAGACCGAGCTCCCTCAACCTATCCTCATAAGGCATGCCTTCCAATCCAGGCAACGTCCTTGTAAATCTCCTCTGCACCCTCTCAATAGCTTCCACATCCTTCCTGTAGTGAGGCGACCAGAACTGCGCACAGTACTCCAAGTGGGGTCTGACCAGGGTCTTATAAAGCTGCAGCATTACCTCCCGACTCCTAAACTCAATCCTTCGATTAATGAAGGCCAGTACACCATACGCCTTCTTAACCACATCCTCTACCTGCGAGGCCGATTTAAGAGTCCTGTGGACCCGGACCCCAAGATCCTTCTGATCCTCTGCACAGGAGGAGTTAGACAGATTTTTAATTGGCAATGGGTTGAAGGGTGATGGGGAGAAGGCAGGAAAATGGGGATGAGGAGCGTATCAGCCATGATCAAATAGCACAGCAGATTTGATGGGCTGAATGGCCTAATTCTGCTCCTATACCTTATGAACTTATAAATTCATAAATTTCTAACAAGACTAGACAGGGTAGATGCAGGGAGGGATATTCCTGATGGTGGTGGGGGCGTGGTCCAGGACCAGGGGGGTCACAGCCTGAGGATTCGGGGTAGACCATTTAGGACAGAGATGAGGAGACATTTCTTCACCCAAAGAGCGGTGAGCCTGTGGAATTCATTACCACAGGAAGTAGTTGACGCCAAAACATTGAATGTGTTCACTTGGGGCAAATGGAACCAAAGGTTATGGGGAGAAAGCAGGATTAGGCTATTGAGTTGGACGATCAGCCATGATCATGATGAATAGCAGAGCAGGCTCGATGGGCCGAATGGCCTCCTCCTGCTCCCATCTTCTATGTTTCTACGTGCTGGATGGACCAAAAAGAGGGGTGGAGGGAGCAGTTAGGCACTGGGGTGGGGGGGCATGGCATCAGGGATACAGATCATAGAAACCCTACAGTGCAGAAAGAGGCCCTTCGGCCCATCGAGTCTGCACCAAACACAATCCCACCCAGTCCCTACCCCCATATCATACCCACTAATCCCTCTAACCTAAGCATCTCAGGACATTAAGGGACAATTTCTTAGCACGACCAATCAACCTAACCCGCACATCTTTGGACTGTGGGAGGAAACCGGAGCACCCGGAGGAAACCCACGCAGACATGGGGAGAATGTGCAAACTCCACACAGACGGTGACCCCGAGGCCGGGAATCGAACCCGGGACCCTGGAGCTGTGAAGCAGCAGTGCTAACCCACTGTGCTACCGTGCTGCCCTCACGTTCAGATGGGTTCAGAGTGCGGTCAAAAATTTGGCAGTGCCCCTGCGGGCAGAGGGGTGGACACAGGGGAACCCCGTCGACAGCAGCAGACAAAACACAAGTGGGGCGCGTGTAGAATCCCTCATGGAATACAACGCGGCAGAATGCAAAGATTTTTAGATTCACCAACACCTCAAATAGGCGGTGGACTATTGGGAAACCAGCGTAGAATCATAGAATTCCTACAGTTCAGAAGGAGGCCATCGAGTCTGCACCGATGGGCGGCAGGGTAGCACAGTGGTTAGCACTGCTGCTTCACAGCTCCAGGGACCTGGGTTCGATTCCCGGCTCGGGTCACTGTCTGCGTGGAGTTTGCAAATTCTCCCCGTGTCTGCGTGGGTTTCCTCCGGGTGCTCCGGTTTCCTCCCGCAGTCCAAAGATGCGCAGGTTAGGGTGGATTGGCCGTGCTAAATTGCCCCTTAGTGTCGGGGGATTAGGAGGGTAAATACGTGGGGTTTAGGGATTGGGGCCCGGTTGGGATCATTGTCGGTGCAGACTCGATGGGCCGAATGGCTTTCTTCTGCAACGTATGATTCTATGAAAGGCTTGTTCCTGTGCTGTACATTGCTCATCTCATCGTTCTTGGGTCTTGGCTAAAGAGTCAAAGCACAAAGAACAATGAAAATTACAGCACAGGAACAGGCCCTTCGGCCCTCCAAGCCTGCACTGACCTTGCTGCCCGGCTGAACTAAAACCCCCTACCCTTCCGGGGACCCTATCCCTCTATTCCCATCTTATTCATGTATTTGTCCAGATGCCCCTTAAAACTCACTATCTGCTTCCACTACCTCCCCCTGCAGCGAGTTCCAGGCACCCACCACCCTCTGTGTAAAATACCTGCCTCGTACATCTCCTTTAAACCTTGCCCCTCGCGCCTTAAACCTGTGTCCCCCCGAGTAATTGACTCTTCCACCCTGGGAAAAAGCTTCTGACTATCCACTCTGTCCATGCCTCTTATAATCTAGTCACACGGACTCAAAACTTTTATTTGTTCGTCTCTCCCTCCCCCTCCAGGCCCGCTGAGTTTTTTTTTTAGTAATAAGAACATAGAAACATAGAAGATAGGAGCAGGGGGAGGCCATTTGGCCCTTCGAGCCTGCTCTGCTATTCATTACAATCATGGCTGATTGGCCAACTCAATAGCCTAATCCTGCTTTCTCCCCATAACCTTTGATCCCATTCACCCCAAGTGCTATATCCAGCTGCCTCTTGAATATATTCAATGTTTTGGTATCAACTACTTCCTGTGGTAATGAATTCCACAGGTGACTCAGTCCGCCTTGTTGACCAACGAGGGGCATACACGCGATGGGTTGTACAAGGGCTGCTCTTGGATGTTCGAGATTGGCCTAGTGCTTCATGTCGTTAGTGTGCGCTTAAACTGGACCAGGTACTGGGCATCACGACAGCTCAGTGACTATCACTGATTGCTGTGCAGACACATGGATTTGGGTCGGTGTCTGTGGGGAGTTTGCGCATTCTCCCCGTGCTTGCGTGGGTTTTCTCCGGGTGCTCCGGTTTCCTCTCACACCCCGAAGATGTGCCCTTAGGCTGACTGGTGTAACAAATTGTCCCTAAATTAGTCTTCTCTCAATGTGGAGTGCCATAAGCATAGATAAGTGTCATGGGTGGAGAGGGGACTCATATTGCTAAGTTGGCGGCGCGGGCTCGTTGGGCCGAAGGGCCTGTTTCTCGGGCTGCGCTGTTCTTTGGTCTTTGGAATGAACTCCACAGACTCACCACTCTTTGGGTGAAGAAATGTCTCCTCATCTCCATCTTAAATGGTCTATCCCGAATCCTCAGACCCTAATTCTGGACTCCCCCCACCATCGGGAATATCCTCCCTGCATCTACCCTGTCTAGTCCTGTTGGAATTTTATAAGTCTCTATGAGATTCCCCCCCTCATTCGTCTGAACTCCAGTGAAAACAATCCTAACCTGGTCAATCTCTCCTCACACATCAGTCCCACCATCCCCGGAATCAGCCTGGTAAATCTTCGCTGCACTCCCTCGAGATCAAGAACACCCTTCCTCAGAAAAGGAAACCAAAACCGCGCACAATACTCTAGGTGTGGCCTCCCCAAGGCCCCTGTATAATTGCAACAACACATCGCTGCTCCTGTACTCCAAACCTCTCACAATGAAGGCCAACATGGCCATTAGCCTTCTTTACCGCCTGCTGCACCTACGCGCTTACCTTCAGTGACTGGTGCACAAGGACACCCAGATCCCTCTGCACATTCCCCTCTCCCAATTTACAGCCATTCAGGCAGTAGAAGTAGAAAGAGCTTCAGGTTTCTAGGTGTCCAGATCACCAACAACCTGTCCTAGTCCCCCACACCGACATTATTGTTAAGAAAGCTCACCAACACCTCTACTTTCTCAGAAGACTTTTACAGATGCACCATAGAGAGCATTCTTTCTGGTTGTATCACAGCTCGGTATGGGCTCCTGCTCTGCCCAAGGCCGCAAGGAACTACAAAAAGTCGTGAATGTAGCCCAATCCATCACGCAAACCAGCCTCCTATCCATTGACTCTGTCTACACTTCCTTGGGAAAAGCAGCCAGCATAATTAAGGACCCCCACGCACACCCCGGACATTCTCTCTTCCATCAGGAAAAAGATACAAAAGTCTGAGGTCACGTACCGACCGACTCAAGAACAGCTTCTTCCCTGCTGCCTATCAGACTCTTGAATGGACCTACCTCGCATGAAGTTGATCTTTCTCTACACCCTCGCTATGACTGTAACACTACATTCTGCACCCTCTACTTTCCTTCTCTATGAACAGTATGTTTTGCTCGTATAGTAAGTAAGAAACAACACTCTTCACTGTATGTTAATACACGTGACAATAATAAATCCGTTCAGTTAGTGATCTGTCTTCTTGTTTTCGATTCCAAATAACCTCACATTTATCCAAATTACATCGCATCTGTCATTGATTTGCCCACTCACTTCGGCTCGTTGCCACTTGTTTCTCCGGGTGGCGTGGAGGTCATGTCGTAAATCTCAGGAGCGTTGTCGGATCACTTCGGGATCACGTGAAACGCTGAACGAGCTAGATTCCATGCCCGGTATCTTTTCAAGTCAAAGGCCGGAGCGGGACATCCCTGTGGGAAGACCGCCGAGCCCAATGGGTGGGTAGACCGCCACCGGGGGATGGAGTTGGGGGGGGGAGGGGAGGTGGCTGATGGAAAATCCAGGCCAAAACGGATTTGCCCCTAAGGCGCAGGTGCCCCCAGCTGGACCGGGCGTTCACTGCCTCGAGGAATAGGCCTGGGAATGCTGCTCCCTCCCCACCTCCCTACCCATCCCCCAACCACTCCTCCGAAGCTTGCCACTTCAACACTCCACACAATCATACAATCCCTGCAGTGCAGGAGGCCATTCAGTCTGTCGAGCCTGCACTGACCACAATCCCACCCAGGCCCAATCCCCATAACCTCACGTATTTACCCTGCTAATTCCCCCTGACACTACAGTCAATTTAGCACGGCCAATCCACCTAACCTGCACATCTTTGGAAACTAAGGGACAATTTCGCATGGACAATCCACCTAACCTGCACATCTTTGGACACTAAGGGGCAATTTAGCATGGACAATCCACCTAACCTGCACATCTTTGGACACTAAGGGGCAATTTAGCATGGCCAATCCACCTAACCTGCACATCTTTGGACACTAAGGGGCAATTTAGCATGGACAATCCACCTAACCTGCACATCTTTGGACACTAAGGGGCAACTTAGCATGGCCAATCCACCTAACCTGCACATCTTTGGACACTAAGGGACAATTTAGCATGGACAATCCACCAAACCTGCACATCTTTGGACACTAAGGGACAATTTAGCATGGGCAATGCACCTAACCTGCGCATCTTTGGACATTAAGGGACAATTTAGCACGGCCAATCCACCTAACCAACTTGTTAGTGTAGTGGTGGTGTAAAAGGCAGATGGCACACTCACCGTGATCAATCGGGGTATACATTACAAAAGCAGAGAGGTGGAGTTGTATCGAACTTTGGTGAGGCCACAGCTGGAGTAAAGGATGCGAACGCACTGGAAGAGGGTGCAGGGGAGATTCACCAGGATGCTGCCTGGGATGGAATATTTATGAAGAGGGGTTGGATAGGCGTGGGTTGTTTTCGTGGGAGCAGAGAAGACTGAGGGGCGACCTGATGGAGGTGTACAAGGTTATGAGGGGCACGGACAGGGTGGATAGAGACCAACTGTTCCCCTTAGCTGAAAGTTCAGTTACGAGGGGACATCGGTTCAAGCTGAGGGACAGGAGGTTTAGGGGGGAACGTGAGGAAAAAGCTTTTTTTTAACCCAGAGGGTGGTGACAGTCTGGAATGCACTGCCTGGGAGGGGGTGGTGGAGGCGGGATGCCTCAAGTATTTTAAAAGGCACTTGGGCGAGCCCGCCATCACATCCCAGTGCGGGTAAATGGGATTAGATAGGCAGGTCAGGATGTTTCATGCGTCGGTGAACATTCGATGGGCCGAAGGGCCTCTTCCACACTGTGCCTCTGTGATACCAAAGAATCAACTAGTTTGTTGTCGGGTTCTGGAGTCAGACGGAGGCCAGGCCAGGTAAGGACGGCAGATTTCCCCCTTTTCTCATAGAATGCCCAGAGTGCAGAAGGAGGCCATTCGGGCCCTCCAGTCAATAGGACCATGGCTGTTCCCACATTCCTCTGTCCTTTCCCTGGGACCTTTGCTTCCCTCACTGATCAAAAATTTATCTATCTCAGTCTTAAATATACACAAGCTCTCTGCAGCGAGGAATTCCAAAGACTCTCAAAACTCTCTGCGAGAAGAAATTCCTCCCCATCTCAGTCTCAGATTGGTGCCGCTTTATCCTGAGGCTATCCCTCTGGTTCTAGACTCTCCCACAAGGGAGAACCATCCATTCAGCACTTACCCTGTCAAGCCCCCTTCTATATTGGCCGTTCCTTCACTGTGGCTGGGGTCCAAATCCTGGAACTCCCTCCCTAACGTGGAGTACTGTGTACAGTTTTGGCCTCCTTGCTTGAGGAAGGATACACTGGCACTGGAGGGGGTGTGCCAACCCTCTCAACTCCAGAATCAACCTGGTGAAATCTCCTCTGCAATCCCCTCCAGTGCCAGTGCATCCTTTCGCAAGTAAGGGGCACCAAAACTCTACCCCTCTGATCCTAGACTCTCCCAGGAGGGGTCTTGCTGCATCTGCTCCAGGTTTGCTCCCACGCACCCACCCATTGTTCCCCTTATCCACTCCACTCCTCCCCTCTTCCCTCCTCCCCACCCACCCACCCCCCACCTACCCACCACCGCCCCCCCCCCCCCCCCCCCCCAATTGTCACCTGAACCTCCTGAATGCAAACTCAGGGAGAGGGAGGGTTGTAATCGGGGGTGAAAGGGGGGAGGTGGAGGGGTGCCTGCCTCAGCACCACCAAATCAAACCACATCGTGGGAGGCTGACTGACTGCTGGAAACTTAGCGACAGGGATACAGAGAGGGACACACGGAGAGAGAAAGAAAGAGATAGAGAGAGAGAGGGAGGGAGGGTACGTTAGAAAGCGAGAGGTTGAGATAGAGAGACAGAGGAAGAGACAGGGAGAGAAACACAGAGACAGAGAAAAGAGATACACGGAGAGTGAGAGACAGAGAGAAAGAGAGACACACAGAGAGAGAGGGAGGCAGAGTGAGAGAGAGACAAAGAGACAGAGAGAGAGAGAGAAAGAGAGAAACTGAAAGACAGAGAGAGAACGAGAGAAATTCAGAATGAGTGAGACAGGGCAAGAGAGATACAGAGAAAGAGAGACAGACAGTGAGAGGCAGAGAGAAAGAGAGAGAGTGACAAAGAGAGAGAGAAACAGAGAAACAGCAACAGTGAGAGAAAAAGAGTGACAGAGACACAGAGAGACAGAGTGAGAAACAGAGAGAGAAGAAAGACAGAGTGAATGAGCCAGAATGAGGGAGAGAAAAAAACAGCAAGAGAGAGAGAAAGACCGAAAGAGAGGCAGAGAGAAAGAGAGAAAGACAGATTGAGAGGAAGAGAGTCAGCAAGACAGACAGAGACAGAGAGGGGCAGAGACAGAGAAAAAGAGAGAGACAGAGAGAGAGAGAGACAGCAGGAAAGAGAGAAAGAGAGTGAGAGACAGAGAAAGAGAGACAGACAGTGAGAGGCAGAGAGAAAGAGGGAGAGTGACAAAGAGAGAGAGAAACAGAGAAACAGCAACAGTGAGAGAAAAAGAGTGACAGAGACACAGAGAGACAGAGTGAGAAACAGAGAGAGAAGAAAGACAGAGTGAATGAGCCAGAATGAGGGAGAGAAAAAAACAGCAAGAGAGAGAGAAAGACCGAAAGAGAGGCAGAGAGAAAGAGAGAAAGACAGATTGAGAGAAAGAGAGTCAGCAAGACAGACAGAGACAGAGAGGGGCAGAGACAGAGAAAAAGAGAGAGACAGAGAGAGAGAGACACACAGAGATAGAGACAGAGACAAGGAGAAAGCGAGAGAGAGAGAGAGAGAGACGGAGACAGAGAGAGAGACAGAGACAGAGAGGGGCAGAGTCAGAGAAAAAGAGAGAGACAGAGACAGAGAGAGACAGAGAGATAAGAGACAGAGACAGACAGACAGACAGACAGAGACAGAGAGAAAGACAGAGAGAAAGACAGAGACAGAGACAGATACAGAGAGAACCAAGGGAGGGGGCAGATAGAGAAAAGGAAAGGAAGAGAAGGGAGAGTCTTAAGATGGATGAGAGAGGGAAAGAGACAGATGAGACAGAAAGAGAAAAAGAAACAGGGAGCGAGAGAGAGAGAGAGAAAAGGCGAATAGGAGATAGGAGGGACCTGGAGAGATAGAGGATGGGGTGGATGGGGTGGAGGGAGAAAGAATAAGAGAGAGAGAGATAGAAAGAGCAGAAGTAAGGGTGCGGGAGGGAACAAGAGTGTGGAAGGATTGGAGAGAGGGGGAGTCAGGAAGAAAAGGAGTGAAAAAGAGGAATGGAAACACTGAGCAGAGAGAGAGAGAGAGAGGGTTTTGAATCCAGCACGTTCACGTCAGCAGTCTGCACATCAGCGGGTCACTCAATGTTGCCCCTTTAAGAATGCATGAGTGGGCCCCACAAAGTGGGAGAGGTGTTTGATACCCCCCTCCAATGGCAGCAAGTGGTATTGCAAGTGGCACTCATTGAAGACAAGACTAAAAAGTTTGGTCATAATTTAGCTAAGAAAATCTCTGTTGATGCCAAATCAGCCCAGAGTGGATATGGCACAGTTTGCAAGCTAGCCTCTCTATCTGGAGGTGGAGGGGTCACGCACCAATCCAGGATTTATTCCAACCCAGCACTCCAAATCTGCCTCGTTCCTTACAGAACTGAGGGAGCACGGCACTGTCAGAGGGTCAGTACTGAGGGAGCACGGCACTGTCAGAGGGTCAGTACTGAGGGAGTGCCGCACTGTCAGAGGGTCAGTGCTGAGGGAGTGCCGCACTGTCAGAGGGTCAGTACTGAGGGAGCACCGCACTGTCAGAGGGTCAGTACTGAGGGAGTGCCGCACTGTCAGAGGGTCCGTACTGAGGGAGTGCCGCACTGTCAGAGGGTCAGTGCTGAGGGAGTGCCGCACTGTCAGAGGGTCGGTACTGAGGGAGTGCCGTACTGTCAGAGGGTCAGTGCTGAGGGACTGCCACACTGTCAGAGGGTCAGTGCTGAGGGACTGCCGCACTGTCAGAGGGTAAGTACTGAGGGAGTGCTGCACGGTCAGAGGGTCAGTGCTGAGGGAATGTTGCACTGTCAGAGGGTCAGTGCTGAGGGAGTGCCGCACTGTCAGAGGGTCAGTGCTGAGGGAGTGCCGCACTGTCAGAGGGTAAGTACTGAGGGAGTGCTGCACTGTCAGAGGGTCAGTACTGAGGGAGTGCTGCACTGTCAGAGGGTCAGTGCTGAGGGAGTGCTGCACTGTCAGAGGGTCAGTGCTGAGGGAGTGCTGCACTGTCAGAGGGTCAGTACTGAGGAGTGCCGTACTGTCAGAGGGTCAGTACTGAGGGAGTGCTGCACCTTCAGGGGGTCAGTACTGAGGGAGTGCCGCATTGTCAGAGGGTCAGTGCTGAGGGAGTGCCGCATTGTCAGAGGGTCAGTGCTGAGGGAGTGCCGCTCTGTCAGAGGGAGAGTACCTCAGGGTCTCTGATCTCTGGGTCTCAGGGTCTCAGGGTCTCGGGGTCTCAGGGTCTCAGTATCTCTGTGTCAGAGGGTCAGTACTGAGGGAGTGCCGCAGGGTCAGAGGGACAGCACTGAGGGAGTGCCGCACTGTCAGAGGGTCAGTACTGAGGGAGTGCCGCACTGTCAGAGGGTCAGTGCTGAGGGAGTGCCGCACTGTCAGAGGGAGAGTACCTCAGGGTCTCTGCTCTCTGGGTCTCAGGGTCTCTGGGTCTCAGGGTCTCTGGGTCACAGGGTCTCTGGGTCTCAGGGTCTCTAGGACTCTGGGACTCAGTGTCTCAGTGTCTCCATGTCAGAGGGACAGTACTGAGGGAGTGCCGCATTGTCAGAGGGTCAGTGCAGAGGGAGTGCCGCACTGTCAGAGGGTCAGGACTGAGGGAGTGCTGCAGTGTCAGAGGTTCAGTACTGAGGGAGTGCCGCACTGTCAGGGGGTCAGTACTGAGGGAGTGCCGCATAGTCAGAGGGTCAGTACTGAGGGAGTGCTGCACTATCAGAGGGTCAACACGGAGGGAGTGCTGCACTGTCAGAGGGTCAGTACAGAAGGAGTGCCGCACTGCCGAATGCTGACAGTATCTGTACTGATGTTAATCCAGCTCCATCACACTCTCACTCAGTAAACCCTCTCCCTCCAGAACCCTGAGTTGCTGACTGTATCTGTACTGATGTTAATCCACCTCCCTCACACTGTCACTCAGTAACCCCTCTCTCCCCCAGCACACTGTGTTACTGCCTGTATGTGAACTGATGTTAATCCAGCTCCCTCACACTGTCACTCAGTAACCCCTCTCTCTCAGCACCCTGTGTTACTGACTGTATCTGTACTGATGTTAATCCAGCTCCCTCACACTCTCACTCAGTAACCTCTGTCCCCCAGCACCCTGTGTTACTGAGTGTATCTGTACCGATGGTAATCCAGCTCCCTCACACTGTCACTCAGTAACCCCTCTCTCCTCCAGCACCCTGTGTTGCTGACTGTATCT
This sequence comes from Carcharhinus amblyrhynchos, assembly GCF_965287045.1. Classification (NCBI taxonomy): domain Eukaryota; kingdom Metazoa; phylum Chordata; class Chondrichthyes; order Carcharhiniformes; family Carcharhinidae; genus Carcharhinus; species Carcharhinus amblyrhynchos. The sequence continues at coordinate 107,459 of NW_027650033.1, read as the reverse complement.
GTACTGATGTTAATCCAGCTCCCTCACACTGTCACTCAGTAACCGCTCTCTCCCCAGCACCCTGTGTTACTGTCTGTGTCTGTACTGATGTTAATCCAGCTCCCTCACACCATCACTCAGTAACCCCTCTCCCCCCAGCACCCTGTGTTACTGACTGCAACTGTCCTGATTTTAATCCAGTTCCCTCACACTGCCACTCAGTAACCCCTCTCCCCTCCAGCACCCTGTGTTACTGACTGTATCTGTACTGATGTTAATCCAGCTCCCTCACACTGTCACTCATTAACCCCTCTCTCCCAATACCCTGTGTTACTGACTGTATCTGTACTGATGTTAATCCAGCTCCCTCACACTGTCACTCAGAAACCCCTCTCCCCCAACACCCTGTGTTACTTACTGTATCTGTACTGATGTTAATCCAGCTCCCTCACACTGTCACTCAGTAACCCCTCTCTCCCCCCAGCACCCTGTGTTACTGACTGTATCTGTACAGATGTTAATCCAGCTCCCTCACACCGTCAGTCAGTAACCCTGCTCCCTCCCCACCCCCAGCACCCTCTGGTACTCTCTGTATCTGTCCTGAAGTTACTCCAGCTCCCTCACACTGTCACTCAGTAACCCCTCTCCCTCCAACACCCTGTGTTACTGACTGTATCTGTAGTGGTGTTAATCCAGCTCCCTCACACTGTCACTCAGTAACCCCTCTCCCTCCAGCACGCTGTGTTACTGACTGTATCTGTACTGATGTTAATCCAGCTCCCTCACACTGTCACTCAGTAACCCCTCACGCACCCCCCAGCACCCTGTGTTAGTGACTGTATCTGTACTGATGTTAATCCAGCTCCCTCACACTGTCACTCAGTAACTCCTCTCCCCCCAGCACCCTGTGTTACTGACTGCATCTGTACTGATGTTAATCCAGCTCCCTCACACTGTCACTCAGTAACTCCTCTCCCCCCAGCACCCTGTGTTACTGACTGCATCTGTACTGATGTTAATCCAGCTCCCGCATGCTGTCACTCAGTAACCCCTCTCCCCTCCAGCACCCTGTGTTACTGTCTGTATCTGTACTGATGTTAATCCAGCTCCCTCACACTGTCACTCAGTAATCCCTCTCCCCCCAGCACCCTGTGTTACTGACTGTATCTGTACTGATGTTAACCCAGCTCCCTCACACTGCCACTCAGTAACCCCTCTCCCCTCCAGCACCCTGTGTTACTGACTGTATCTGTACTGATGTTAATCCAGCTCCCTCACACTGCCACTCAGTAACCCCTCTCCCCTCCAGCACCCTGTGTTACTGACTGTATCTGTACTGATGTTAATCCAGCTCCCTCACACTGTCACTCAGAAACCCCTCTCCCCCAACACCCTGTGTTACTGACTGTATCTGTACTGATGTTAATCCAGCTCCCTCACACTGTCACTCAGTAACCCCTCTCTCCCCCCAGCACCCTGTGTTACTGACTGTATCTGTAGTGATGTTAATCCAGCTCCCTCACACCGTCAGTCAGTAACCCTGCTCCCTCCCCAACCCCAGCACCCTCTGGTACTCTCTGTATCTGTCCTGAAGTTACTCCAGCTCCCTCACACTGTCACTCAGTAACCCCTCTCCCTCCAGCACCCTGTGTTACTGACTGTATCTGTAGTGGTGTTAATCCAGCTCCCTCACACTATCACTCAGTAACCCCTCTCCCTCCAGCACCCTGTGTTACTGACTGTATCTGTACTGACGTCAATCCAGCTCCTTCACACTGTCACTCAGTAACCCCTCTCCTCTCCCCCCAGCACCCTGTGTTACTGACTGTATCTGTACTGATGTTAATCCAGCTCCCTCACGCTGTCACTCAGTAACCCCTCTCCCCCAGCACCCTGTGTTACTGACTGTATCTGTACTGATGTTAATCCAGCTGTCTCACACTGTCAGTCAGTAACCCCTCACACACCCCCCAGCACCCTGTGTTACTGACTGTATCTGTACTGATGTTAATCCAGCTCCCGCACGCTGTCACTCAGTAACCCCTCTCTCACCCAGCACCCTGTGTTACTGACTGTATCTCTACTGATGTTAATCCAGCTCCCTCACACTGTCACTCAGTAACTCCTCTCCCCCCAGCACCCTGTGTTACTGACTGTATCTGTACTGATGTTAATCCAGCTCCCTCACACTGCCACTCATTAACCCCTCTCTCCCAATACCCTGTGTTACTGACTGTATCTGTACTGATGTTAATCCAGCTCCCTCACACTGTCACTCAGTATCTCCTCTCCCCCCAGCACCCTGTGTTACTGACTGTATCTGTACTGATATTAATCCAGCTCCCTCACACTGTCAGTCAGTAACCCCTCTCCCCTCCAGCACCCTGTGTTACTGACTGTATCTGTACTGATGTTAATCCAGCTCCCTCACTCTGTCACTCAGTAACCCCTCTCCCCCAGCACCCTGTGTTACTGACTGC